>NW_028318776.1:3040000-3342500 GCF_062004578.1 Staurois parvus
CAATGAAGGTGGGTTAGAGGATAACCATCACATAGGAATACTTCTCCTGGCCGCTGTTAGCACATGTGCAGCAAGTTTTCTGGCCAGTTTAGATAGACTCGGGAATGGCAAGCCCAGCAAAAAATGCAGTGGGTCAAATGGGAGAGAAACTTGCAACAATGATTGCAACAAGGAGCGGACCTCTTCCCAAAAAGGAGCAATGGAGCTGCAGGTCCAAAAAATATGATAAAGAGAGCCAGAAGCGCTACTACAGCGCCAGCAGGCAGGAGAAGCACTCGGATTATAAACTTGTTTTGAGTTTTAAATGAAGTGTACCATAAGGTATCAAGTATAGGTTTTCTAATTATTGTTATTTACTTGCAGACAGAGTTTGGGCAAAGTATGATGATCCTAAATGTCCTAAATTTTTAGTAAAGGTGAAACGTAAGCTCAGTCAGAAGAGTGTGTACCAAGTCAACTTAAACTGCAAAATAGAGAAAATACAGAATGTTTAGCACACGTCCGTGGAAAATTAAGCCAGAGTGTTTATTCCTCCATCCAAATTCAGCTTTATCAACTAAAAATAGTTCTATTTTGCTGATTTTGGTAGCTCAGTGGGAGTAGTTTCCTATGACTAGCAGTTATATGATATGTTTACAAACTGGAGGAAAAGTAAACTGGAACATAGCAGTTAATCAGATGGTCATATGTATTTTATAGTTAAAGCAACTCTAGTTTAAAAGTATTTTTAAAAAGACTTCCTGAGTTAAAGGTTGTTATTTACCCTGCCTGCTGCCTGCCACCAATCTCAAACAGCTTCAGCATCTCGTACACCCAAGGGAATGAGGGGAGCCAGCATTTGAAACTGCTGGAAATTTTGGATGTTGAAGGTTTTTCAGCCAGGGTAGGGCTTGAAAACAGCCAAGTTTTACAGCACAGGAGGACAGATAAGTAATAACTCTTTAATTTGTAGGGACACCCTTTTTAAATATTTTTAAACTAGTGAAAAAGCTGTTGTAAAAGACAGCTGGAATCTGCTTGGTTACATTAGGGAAAACCCCTACTTTTCACATAAACTCTTTAAGCTTCATTTGTTTTAGTGAAGTTCTTAGGACTTTGTGGAGCCCACTTAGCCTAAATATAATTCAGTGATGAATCTAGTAAATTCTACCTACTACTATTTCTGGATTAAAATTAAGACTATTAAGATGATGCTTTTTAAGGTGACAATAAATGCCACTATTCTGTTTTAGAAAATGAGAGTCATGACATTCTTAGTTAGCGGATCAAGGTCAGTATTGCGTAGCTGTCTTGTGCAGCAAGTTGTTGTGTCATCTTAGATAAAATATAATAAGTAAAAGATGGAATCCAAATGAGACAATAGGACAATAAGGTATTAGGTAGACCTCCTTAACGATGTTGAATATTCATTCATTAGCATTTAAATGAAAACTAGGCTCTGTGTCATTTGATTAGGTAAGAAAATTGATCAAGTTTAATTTGTAGGAAAAATTCATTACGGCACCCTCATTTACGCGAGGGCAAAACAATGCCATTTAAACTGATTGTACTGTTAAAATAGGTATTTTCTATGATAATGCAGAGCTATTTAAAGTCATAATTGAATCTGTGATACTACTTGTGTAATGAAGTATATTTTATAAGAATACATAGAATGTTATTTTGTTTCCATTTTTAAAAGACCACTGAAGTATAAAGTATATAAAATATGTCCATTAAACATTGTTCATGGAAATATGGAAGCCAGCCATTGGATCACAATTGTTAGACAGGTTTGTTCCTGACTTTGCAAAACAGTATGAAAGTGTCTAGCATATGAACATTTGCTTGATGAAAATTCTGTTGGGTGAACCACAAAATATCTTCCGATTTCCTACTATATTTTTGCTATTTGAAGAGGTAAGCCAATGGCATGACACATAGCAGTAGTGGGCAACTGCTGCTATGTGTTCATTTTACTTCATATGTGTCACTTACTGTAGCTGTAACTTAAGCAAGGTAGCCAGTAAACACAGCAAACATATACAGTGGCAAAAAATTAAAAAACATTAGTCTAGCTGAGCCACTTACTAAACTCAGGTCAGTTTCTGACCCTAAATGGCTTCCCTAAAAAAAATAGGCATCACTTGTAGCTTTTTAGTGTTCTGTCAGTATTCATACTCTTCACCCAGCAAGCTACCTCAGGTGAAAGAATGAGAGAAAGAAATATAGAAAAGGCCTGTGAACTGCTAACATTCATAACCAGGTCTGTGTAACTGTTAAGTTGTGGGCCTAGATATTTCTAGGAGTGAGCAGTATTCTCATAATATTTTTTGCTCCCCCTGCTCAGTCCTGGAGTATTGTGAGCCTAACTTGCATGATCACAAGCCCCTTGGGGTAAGTGTGTACTACAGGCAGAATGAAATTACTGTTATTCTACCCAAAGAGGACTGTAAGCGCCAGACTGAGGAGAAAGCCAGTGTTGGAGCATAGTAAGTAGAAAGCTAGAACATTTTTTTTTATACAGGGGGAATCCATGGCAAAAAGTTTTAGTTGGGGTTCCATTTGTTATTTTTAATTATTTTTAATTCTGTTGTGCATAGTACTGGTTTTCCACCCCAGCTATTCAAGAGAAAAATGTTGGTGAGCAGATTTTCATTCATCGGGGTTTATATGGGATTCCATAGATATTAACGTATAAAATTCAAGATACTAACCACAACATACAAAGCCATCCACAATACTGCTCCTAGCTACATCACCAAATTTATTCACAGATATCATCCATATCGCCAGCTCTGCTCCTACCAAGACATCTTGTTCTCTATCTCCCTCGTCACCTCCTCCCACGCTCACCTCCAGAATTTCTCCAGAGTCTCTCCCATCCTCTGGAACTTCGTACCCCAGTATGTCCGGTGAGCCTCCACCTTTAGGCAATCTTTGAAAGCTCACTTATTCAGGGAAGCCTACCCCACCTCCGCCTAAGAACTGTATTTGAGCCACCTCCATCAGATCATCCCCTGCAGCTATCACCTTTTGTACCACCTCCCCCTCCTTTAGATTGTAAGCTCCACAAGCAGGGCCCTCCTATTCCTTCTGTACTGAAATGTACTGTAAATATAATGTCTCCCTTTATATTGTAAAGCACTTTGCAAAATGTTGGTGCTATTTAAAGCCTATATTATAATAATAATAATAATATTAAAGGTTTGATTCCACAGGAGTGCAATGAGAGGGATAGGCTTTCTTCTTCCCTACCTTGAATAGGCAGGAGAGCACTAAAACATTCCCGTTGTGTAATCTAGCACAGCTGATTGTATCAATCATAAATACTAGAGCTTTCATTGCACTAGGATTTTGACTTCCCTGGTGAATGTGATAGTAATATGAAAACAGCCATGGACTTTTCTGTTCAGCAGATACTTATCATAATCACTTTATTGGGCCTAGAGGTTTCTGTTTTTCAAAAAAGAGAAATAGGCAATATAATCAAAAGTTAGCTGAATTCTGCATATAAAGAAACATATAATGACCAAATACAGATGATTAAACCTGTGAACAACAACCAGGGGGTAAATGTCTTTCATTCCATATAATTACTTCTTTGGCCACCTCCAAAACCAATAACACAGCTGTAATGGATATTATGGCTGAGCTACACTTATGATAATGAAGAAACTCTCCGGAATGTTTTCCTTAGACAAGGAGTCAGTAACTTAGTAAACTACTACATGAGAACAGACCTAATGATGGCAGAACTGTGTAACTAGAAATAATTAAAATAAAATGAAGTCATTATGGTTCCTGGTATATTAAGCAAACAAATTGTAAGACTCGAACTTTAGAAATTAACAGAAAGATTTACTTAACTTGCTTTTCTAAAAGCATCCTATACTGCACATAAACATACAACCCATATGCTTGGAATACAGGTACCTGAATGCCTAAAAAATTACTGCTAGTGCCTAATTAGTTATTGAATTGTGGGCAGGCTGTTAAAGTAGACCTTGAAATTTAAATTGATTTTGAAATGTACATATAAAGTTAACAGTCTTTGTGGGATGGGTAATAGTTTCTCTTCTTCTGTTACTCTTCATTTATCATTCTCTGAAAGACCATTAACATGGATTTATTATTACATTTTAGTAGAGGTCCATTATAACAGGTCACAGTTCTTTGCTGTATATTATATCACAGTTGCCTCCTCCTCTCATTATCACTAAGCAAGCTTTAAGCTTTTCTAGACCCCAAAAACAAAATGTGATACATTGAAACTTACCAGTCCTTGGATGTAGTGGCTGTTAGTTTTCTTTTAGGCTTTTTATACCTTTATTTTTACCTGTTGATCCTGCAAATAACACAGCTCCTGTCCCTGGGTGGCTGCACCTACTCCTCCACTGCAGGGGCGGACTGACCATTTGGAAGCTCGGGCACTGCGGTCAGTAGGGGGCCCCATGAGATGCCCCTGGTACCTTTTTCATAGGCTTTATTGAGCTTGGGAAGGACACAGGGGCCCCGTGATTCCCTATTGCCCGGGGGCCCCATGAGTTGTCAGTCCGCCCCTGCTCCACTGTATCTTTAGAGGCAGTCATGGTTTCTACCCAGGATGGACTTCACTTATGTCTACCTTTGGTCATCTGCATTACATTGAGGATAAGGAGAATAGTAGTTCACAGGAGGAAGAGAACATTGTTTTATCCTTGTGGTTCATCTCACAGTAAAGCCCCGTACACATGATCAGAAAATCGTAGGAAAAATGCTTTCAAATTGATGGTATGATAATCTGATCGTTAGTACACAGCAATCATCCGAAATTACTCGAAGGGACAAGCATGAAAATGTTTGCTGTATGATACCAGATTGGACGATTTTTGTTTAACCAGGACAGTTTTCTCTGAAAATACAATACAAATACATCACATCACTTCCAAATTTTTATTCTGTCATACAAGAATTTTCGTAACTTTAACCACCTCCCGCCCGCCATATAAGGTAATGACGGGCACAAGGCAGTTCTCTCATTCTGGGAGGACGTCATATGATGCACATTCGCGGCTCCAGGAGCACGTAGCGTGGCAATGCCTATCAGTGCCACCTAATAGTGCCTCCTCATCAGTGCCCATCAGTGCCATCTATCAGTGCCCATCACTGCAGCCTCATTAGCGCACATCAGTGAAGGAAAAAAATCACTTATTTACAAAATTTTATAACAAAAACTAAGAAAAAAACATTTTTGTTTTCTAAATTTTCAGTGGTTTTTGGTTTGTTTAGCAAAAAATACAAAATCCAGAGGTGATTAAATACCACCAAAAGAAAGCTCTATCTGGCTCAAAAAAATGATAAAAATGTCATATAAGCACAGTGTTGCATGCAATTGTCATTCAAAGTGTGACAGCACTGAAAGCTGAAAATTGTCCTGGGCAGGAAGGGGGTATAAGTGCCCTGTTGGCGAGTGGTTAATAACCTCATTTACAAAAAAAAAAAAAAAGGACAATTATTTGTCTGATATTCTCAACATGTATACGGGTCTTAAGTTACAAGCACACTGCATTCCTGGCAAGATCAACAAGTATTCTGTGTACTTGTTGAAAATGTTCTTAGTCTGAACACTGAAAATTAATACAGCCACCATATCTAAAGAATTGTAAGCTGAAACATATAAAATGCTTGTTTCTAAAATAATTATCCCTTAACAGGTATTTTATCTATCAAATAACTAAACATACATTGAACACATAAAAATCGTTTCCCTCCCCTCTGATACTCTTCAGAATCTGGAGACAGTATAAAGTTCACTTTTGTCCAGATGCATGGGCAAAGTGTTGATGTTTCCTTGACTTTGCATCTTTTGGCTGCCAGTGCCATATGTTGCTGGGTATTACGTGTGATATTGTCTGGTGTTTGTTGCTGTTCAGCAAAATTGGTTGAATCACCATAGCTAAGCTATTTATGGGCAGTATCCACGACATCATAAGCATTAGGTGCTAAACCGCTTAAATACCAAGTTGATCTATTCTGCAATTCATAGCTTAGCTGGAAAACAGAGACAAATTTTGGTTTTCATATTCATACCTTCTGCCCAGAGTTGAGGTTAAATAATTTGGCTTTTCTCTTTGTTTTAGATTGTTCTTGGTACTTTTAATCACTCTCTGGCTATAAAAACCTGCGTATCAGATCCAGAACGGTCATCCTTTTTGCTAATAATTATTGTACAATTAGAAATCTACATATTTGTAAAATCATAGTCAATGCATTGCTAAATAAAAAGCCTTTTGCAGACATGACATGTTTTTGGTTTCAAATGCCATTTTATGCATTGACATACCTTCATAAACCCAGTGGGGTTTATTTACTGAAGCTGCTTCACTCAGAATCTTGTGCACTTCTACATGGAAACCAATCAGCTTCCAGGTTTTGTTGGTAAATCTTAATTGAACAAGTTGAGGTTAGAAGCTGATTAGCTAACATGGTGTACGAGCTTCTGAGTGATCCAGCTTTAGTAAATAAACCCCATTCTGTCCACACAATATGGTCAACTGTAGACTTAGGACATCCACAGGCACCTTAACGCTTCAATAGACACAGAAGTTGGATCCAATGCAATTTTACTTTAGATAAATGTCTTACACAGGACATTTAAAACATGCCTTTTAAACAATGAATTCCCTAAACCCTGGCTCTGCAGAGAACTAACACTATAAACATAAAAAAATAAAATAAAAGTGCTGCGCTATGTGACTGAAACTCAAAAACCTTCAATTCATATGCAATCTGATATAATAACCCATAAATGTAGCTACATAGCAAAAGAATATAAATGTACAATCATAAAAAAAAAATAATAATAACTCAAATTAGTCCAAGTGGGTAAGAAGAAAATCATAAATCAAATATCTTTCAGTGCAAAGAGTGCTCCATAGTATAAAAGCTGCACCTACAATTAGTATGAACCACAGTCATAAATAGAGTGAAGTGACATCCCAATGTGGAAATAAGACATCCGTGAAATCCTTCACCCCTTTACACTCACCTGAACTAAAGTAAAACAGGCTTGTTGCAAAAAGTCTTCAAGGTATGTACTGTATATCTCCTCTGCAGAAGGGCTGGTATGCAATCTTTCAGTGATGTGTCATAGAAAGGAGAGCATTAATAAAGGGTGTTAATAAAGGGCCTTCTTCACATATGCAGCAATAAAATATGCCGGCAATCTGGCAAATGGAAACAGGGTATCCTGTTTCTCTACCGAGCTGTTTCGTCCTTACAGTACCTAGACTTCTGTAAGCCAGTCTGACAACAGGTGGTATTATTGAGGCCAAAATTACTGTTCTGCATTGTCCTGTCAAACACCCTTCCAAAATGAAGCAACATTTTGGAGCTGAAATGCCCTGGTAAAACAAATAAGTGATTATCAGTTGAATATTTCCTGAAACATGGATTTTTCTCAAATCAGACCATTAAATCTAGTGGTGTAGATGTGAACAAGAGCCGTATCTCTGCTCCTGATTATAGTCATCCTTTACATAATCTGGCTCAAAGGTCACACTGCATAAATACTGTAATCATGGCTTGATTCAGTGTTGTAGTCTGCAATGTACTCTAAAGCTCTATTGAACTAGTGGGACAAGCCTTTTATAAACAGAAGAGATGCCATCTTTCACAAATCTATATCCAGGCCAATTCTAACACTATTCGATTACCTGGACAGGATTTGAGAGGTAGAAACAACAAGAAGCCCCAATCTATGTAGAATCTGTGATAAATGTGCATCTAAAACAACACAACTGAAGCAACTCCAGAGGCAAATATTGGTGCATTGAGTAAAAACTTTGCTGGCCTCATTTCAGATAAACTTGGAACCAACTAGTATCCACACTAAATACACAAATTGGGATGCCCTAAAACTCTGTGGCTTTACAACAGAGTACAGTTTTAACAGACAGTGTCAGTGATAGCAAACATTGGCAGCCCATATTTTGCTTTGGAATTTTTTTCCTTCACAATTATCCTGGCCTACATACAGCAGCAGAACCTCAACCTAATTCATTTCATCTTTTTTCAGGTAGTTTCAGTAGCAACACATACTTTTTCATCAGATGGTAATACACCCACTTTACCCGCAAAAATTGGCCAGCTGTTCATTATGACTGTCCCTTTTCTCACTAATGGAAAACTGTCCTGCTGCTGGTCAATTTCTACCTAGCTCTCATTAGGGAATTAAAAGACTGCAGATGACACAGCAGTGTAAAAATTGTCAATAGTAGGACATTTCTAATGAAGAAGAAATGACTGAAATTCATTAGAGAAAAATAGTATAGACATGTATCTCTATTTTACTACAAAAATTAAGAGACTGGAAATGACACAGCCCACTAGCAGGACAAATTTAAATAACAAGGCTAGGCCCACAATTGTCAAAGACAAAGTGCACAGGTTGAGATTTTACTACAAAAAATAAGATATTGCATAGGCTACAGCACTGTAAATTTGGCCAGTAGCAGAACAGGTTTAATCAGGAGCAATAGACCTAACTGGTATATGTTTAAAGTGGTTATAAAGACTGAAGTTTTTTTGTCCCTTAATGCATTCTAGGGCCCCCCTAAATACTTACCTGAGCCCAATTTCGATCCAGTGATGTACATGAGAGCAGCATCTCTCTCAGCTCTCTCTCCTTGGACAGAGAGGCAGCAGTGTGAGCCATTGGTTCCTGCTAATGTCAATCACAGCCAGTGAGGAGAGAAAGGGGAGCAATACCAAACCTTGCTCTGAGTCAAAGGGCACACATTGGTTGCTCAAGAGTGAGCGCGCATAAGTGCATCCTGGCAAGTGTCTTGCCATGGGGGCACTTGTCAGGGGGGAGGGCCAGGACACCGGTGGGTGACCCAATAAGAGGAGGAAAACCTTTGTACAGAGTAGGTAAGTATAACATTTGTTATTCCTCAAAAACAAAACCTGTGCTTTTACAATCACTTTAACATTTTTCATCTAATAGGAGTGCCATGAAAGTGAATGTTATTATGGGAGGTAGTTTAAGTGCAAACTGTCATTGCACTTAGTCTTTTTTTTTGTTTTGTTTCATTCAAATGATGCAGTGATGTGCTGTGAACGAAAGGCATCCCCAAGAACAAATGGCCTTTAACAAGTGAATGCTCCATTTTGAGCACTCTAAACATCGAAAAAGCCCTATAAACATAAAAAAGTAAAGCCCACAAAAGACATGAAAACTTCAAAATACCAACCCTTGCAGCCTCAAAGACAGTTGACCTGTTTTTGCACCACATGTGTGAATGTCATCTTGGCCAGTACAGAAAGAATTCTGGAGCAGATCCAATCAAGTATGTCGGGCCTAGCTCCTCTGCCCTGGCTTGCACTATCAGACTTCTCCATGCTGATGTGAACAAGAAAGCCAAGTGTCCACAATAGAAGATGACAAAATCTGTACCCACCAATGGCATCAACATGAAATTGAACTCCCATCCCATTTGCTTGTGCATTACATCCCAAATTCTTAATACATTTTGTGCATAAGTGCTCGTGCTCTCTGCCAATCTACGATATTGATGTGGCAACCACACCATCCTATTCAATTGTGTCTCGCTTAGTGTGTTTTCTATATTTACCCAACTTTTCCCAGGTGCATTATGTGTCCAGTCAAAAATACGTGATAATAATACCGAGTGATAATATCTCTTAAAATCCGGCACACCCAAGCCCCCCTCCTCCTTGTCTCTACAGAGCACTTCATAACTTATTCTTGTTTTTTTATTCCCCCAAATATACCTCAATATTATTTGTTTCATTATTTTAAATAACATTCCCGTAAGATTTATAGTTAGCATCAGGGGCGGACTGACCATTTGGAAACTCGGACACTGCCTGAGGGCCCGGGGTCAGTAGGGGGCCCCATGAAATTATTATTATTATTATACAGTATTTATATAGTGCCAACGGTTTGCTCAGCGCTGAGATGTCCCTGGTACCTTTTTCATAGGCTTTTTTGAGTTTGGGCAAGGACACAGGGGCCCCATGATACCCTATTGCCCGGGGGCCCCATAAGTTGTCAGTCTGCCCCTGGTTAGCATATGACATTTATAAAGGATTTTTGGGACAATTATCATTTTTATCAAATGTATTTGTCCTATCCAGGATAGAGGTCCTACCACTAATTTCCTTAATTCCTCTTTGATCTCGTTTATTAATGGGATGTAGTTTATTTTATATACATTCTTTAAAGATGAGGTTAATTTTATTCCCAAATATTTTAATTCTCTTTCCTTCCATGAAAAGGTAAATTCACCCTACCCAATTTAATACATGATCCCGACAAGCAACAAATGTTGGAGAAAATTGTCCTTAGATAATGCAAATCTAGATTATGAGGCTTACATCTATCCCTACACTTATCCAATAGTAATAAAACCATCTGATTCACAGCAGGATTTTCTTATCACCCACAGAATATTGGGGGTGTTATCACGCATCTACAGACTTCATGAACATTTTCTGGAACTGTAGTAAAATTTGAAGTTGCTGAACACAGTTCTGGAGTATATCTCCTAACATCTCTCAATTCCTCCCAATGCAAAGATCTTCCTTCTTGGTCTGGTGGAGTCTTTGACCTCATAGAAAGCCACCACAACATTACTTTATGCAAAATGAGAAACATCATTCTGGGGGTAGAAGCCTCAGCGATATTTACTCATTTTCCCCTGTTAACCCTGTCTTAAGCAAACTATGGCAGTAGAGGGCATTACGTGAAAGACTGATAACATTTCCTCCAAGTATGACTAAGCATTCCATCATTTAAGAATACCTGGAAATATTTAGGTGGGATAAATATATTACATAAAATATCAATTTTCCTTTCCCCAGCCATCATCCTCAGTCATGAATACACCTCCTCATGCTGCTGTGGATTTGCCTTGGACCCATTGTAGTGGTAAACTCAAACTCCATTTCTAATTATTTTCTGAAAACAGGCTGGAGCTAAGGACAGCCAAAAGACACCTATCTGAAATGGTAAACACTAAATTCCTAGATACAAATGAAAGCTGGCAGGTTCATAGCCTCCAAAGGTATTTGTAATCAGCCCTTGCAAACGTCCAGTTTGGTATAAACGTTTGACCTGTAACAGCGGCAAATTAAGTCCTTTGTAGTAGATAGCAAGCATCATTCAGGTTATATTGCTTTAGTCACCAGGTGAATGTTGACATACAGTATAAATACATTTTACTATCCTTCCTTTCTACTTAACTAGGATGAAAATCCTTGGTGAGAAGTCAATGGTTTAATAATAAACTTCTTCAAGAGTTTTTAAGGTTGCACATCAACCGAAGCACAAACTGCTAGAGGTGGCTTATGCAGCTTACATCTTAAGATGCATTGAAGACCTGGAAATGGCTGGTAAACTAATTTTATCTTCCAATCATTGGTAATTTAAAGTTTCAGCCAGGAATATTATACAAAAATTGTCATGACTAGAAGAATAATGGTCTAAGAAGTCCAAACAGCTTCATGGGCACTGTAGGCTTAATCAACTAATTCAAAGAGCTGTACGTTTTGGAAACCATTCACAAATCTATTTTAAATTGAGTTGAAGCGTAAGCATAGCCAACACTTTATTAAAACCCTTGTCTGTTTTTATTGCTATCCAGGTCTCTGTTAAAAGGATTTCCCCACACTTCTTGTTTAAGTAACAAATGTTTTACCACATAAGTGAAGGAAAATCTGCACCAGGATCACATACAGCAATAAAAAATCTGACAGAAGGTTTTCCCTACTCTACTTAATACTATATTCTACTTAAGTCTGTGTTATGTTTATATTTTCCCACACTCTGTGCCCTGTGCTCGATGTCACTGGGTCACATCAATGGAGGCTCAGATGACAGTAAAAACAAGGGCAAGGGTTCTAACATACATTATATTTGCGAAAGTGTTGGGATGCCTGCCTTTACAAGAACATGAATGTTGACGTCATCCCAGTATCCATAGGGTTTTCGTATGCTAACGCCTTAAGAGTTCCCGTCACTGGAACTAAGGGGCCAAGCCCAACTCCTGATAAACAGCCCCACACCATAATTCCCCTTCCACCAAAGTGTGATTTGTCTGCACTGCTCTAGAGTAAAGTGGTGGCATGCTTTACACCACGGCATCTGACACTTTGCATTGCACTTGGTGATGCTAGGCTTGGATACAGCTGCTCGGCCATGGAAATCCATTCCATGAAGCTCTCTATGCACTGTTGTTGTGCTAATCTGAAGGCCATTGACTCTGCAGACAGTTGGCGACTTCTGTGCACTATGCGCTTCAACACGGGCTGATCCACTCTGTCATTTTACACGGCCTACCACTTTGTGGCCAACTTGTTGTTTTTCCCAGTTGCTTCCACTCTTTTATAATACCACTAACAGTTGACCATGGAATATTTAGTAGCAAGGACATTGCACAGATGGCAACCCATCACAGTACCGCGCTTCAATTCACTGAGCTCCTGAGAGCGACCCATTCTTTCAGAAATGTTTGTAGAAGCAGTCTGCATGTCTAGGTGCTTGATTTTAAACACCTGTGGCCATGGCAGTGATTGGAACACCTGAATCCAATGATTTTGGAGGGGTGTCCCAATACTTTTGGCAATAGAATGTATGTCCTAACCCTAATGCAAAGTAGCTTAGTGTTTTACAGATGAGTGGAGTCAGTTACCTGAAGGAGCAGAGCAGAGTAGAAAAGATGAGAAGTTCCCATGTTAAAAGTGCCATGCACTTAATGCAGAAAATTACCAAGCTTGCCCCTTGCCAGCTGTTCCCAAGATTTGTACTGAATTTGTACTCAGATGGGGTGGGGGAGGATTAGACAATTAATTAATTAAGAGCTAATAAAGAGATACATGGTGACAGTTAATGGAGTCAGTGACCGAGGGCAACAGCAAGGCAGATGTCGATTGCAGTCTTGCAAAGTAACTTAGGGTTTCAGAGATGAGTGGAGTTAGTTACTGAGGGTAACAGCAAGGCAGATGTTGATTGCAGTCATGCAAAGTAGTCTAGGGTTTCAGAGATAGTGAAGTCAGTTACCCTAAGGAGCAGAGAAGACATGATGAGAGTGTAGCGCAACCCCCGCAGGAGCTGCTTGTATAATGTCCACAGGCTCCCCTTTATTCACCTAGCAGTCAGGCACAGTGTATTTCTTCAGCCAAATACACTCAAACACACTTCAGCTCGTTGTCTTCAATGACCAGTCTAGGGGATGTTTTGTTTATGGAGTTTATTGTAGAACTGGGGATAGGGATGGGGAATTGTAGTAGGATTCTCCAAATCAGAACTATTCACACTGAGGACATCTTGCTGATATCTTAGTAGAATGCTGTAGAAGTCTTGGCTGACAGTAGATAACAAACTTCCTTGTAACATATAGCAGCAAGTAGTTTTAGGAAAGAGCAAAGTCCCTTTAGAAGTATTAGTAGATACAGGCTGAGCTCCTCAACTAGTAAGCCAGTTATGACAGACTGCGACACCCCAAAGGTAACGTAGCTAAGTAAAGTCCTTTGCAATAGTAGCACTTGGACAGTACTCTTTAGAACACATGTGGGTGTTCCCTTTTTTTCTAGACCCACACTGACTATCAAGCACCAGGGCAGGTACCAAGCACACAGAGTTCCCAAATTCCTCAATGTCAGTACTCACGAGTCTCACGTACAGAATGGTTGCCTCCTTCCAATTGTCCAGGCGAAACCCTCCAGTGATACCAGACAGAGCTTTGATGGACAGCTCCCCTCAGTCAGCTTACTGAAGAACCAGGGTCACTCTTTCTAACTTCAGGCCCTCACCTGAGGCCACATGGCCGCATTTGCCAGGCGAGGCAGCCTGCCTACAGCCTGGCTGGTGCAATGTGCTCCTGGGAAAGACTCTGAACCCATGTGCTCTCCAAATATGAATACCACTCCCAGCATTCAATGGGGCAGCCCTCCCTTGCAATTGGCCAGGGCTGTATCCATATTCATGCTGTGCTTTTGACTAGCCCCTACCCATGTTCTGGAAAGCTCTCATAGCTTCCTGAAGGCAGGCAGAACTCCAACAGCGCCAGAGCAGCATGACCCGACCTAACTCATCAATCACAGCACTCTGTTAAGCAGAATACCCCACTGAATTTACCTGACAGCCTCTCTGGTAAGCAGAGAAACACATCTATGCCTTACTTATCTATACATATCCTAGCAACTACTAGGAGGTTGCTACAAGAGGATGATGAGAGGTTCCCATTTTAAAAGTGAAATGCATATAACACAGAAAATGGCAACTGGAATTACACTTTAAAGTTAATTTCCAACTCTGCAGCCAAATATAGATATCCCCTACTTTTATTTTTGATGTTTTCCCATTCACACAGTTTAACTTAAAGAAAATAATAATACAAATTGCTAAATAAGCACATTTCAAGATATTCAAAATTAACAGCAGCAGTTCTTAAGGTTTGCAAAGGGAACAGAACATCACTCACTACAGATCTCTCTCTGGAGTGCATGTACCATTCCTTCCAGTACATGGTGATGTTGCTGTATGGAGCTCTGCCCAATGGCATTCCCAGGAAAGATATTTAGTGAGTGGTGTACCATCCCCTTTACAAACCAGTGCTTTCATATCCACAGTGCTGGGTGAAACACTGCTGCTGTGGATGTCTGTATGCTTTTTATTTCATGCTAATCTTAATAAACAGTGTAACCCAATGATCTGCCTTTGTTTCTGCATGATTTTATTGCAATCTAAGGAATCTAAAAACAATTTTGACCAGCTTTAATTAAATGGCCACATCAGTTTGGTGAGTTTGTTTCTATTACAGAGAGCAATAGAAGACTGAAAATCTTGTTTTTTTAGAGCACTTTGGGACGTGCATCTTTGTGCACTTAATTGAACTCATGTTGCACATTTGCACCAATGTTTTATTCATTCGTTTATTTTTAGCACTATTTTTGCACAGTATGGTTTCTGAATTGCACTGAGCTCTATTTTATAAGTTCTATATATCTCTCTTATCATTTTGTGATATTTTGCACAGCTGCCAGTGTGATTAGTTGAAAAGGTTTATTCTCACAGCGTGGATTGGGGTTGCAATTTAGCAAAGCAATATTTTCATAAACAATACACTAAAATCATTATTAGTGGACACGAAAACAACATAACTTTTAAAATTTCTGCTAAATCTAAAAGATAAATTATATTGAGTTAATACAATAAAAATATTTAGTACATTTTATATTTTGCTTTTTTGTGGTGTTGCAGTAAGCAAAACTTTAAATAAAAAAAAAATTACTCTAAAAATCTGCCTGTGTGTTGTGGTAATGTCCATTCTGTAATGCTGTGTGTGTGTGCTGCTTTAGTGTGTGCTACAATAAAACAATGCATTTTTGTTGCAATGCACTGCGCTACAACATGCAGAATTGCATTGCAACACGCAATGTTGGGTGCATTTCTGAGGGTGGGGGGGGGGGGTAATTTGGTGAAATATCTAATGGTATTTCACTTTTTACGATATAGAAAGAGGTCAAGGACTCAGAATTTTAAATCTCCTGCCCTACTGCCCAGTACTTGCTACTGAACACAGAAGTGCTCCGTTTTGAACACTTCCGTGTTTACTCACAAAAAGAAGGGAAAGTAAAGTTGTTATTTTTGTTTATTATCTTTTCAGTTAAGAATGAACACCAGTGAGCTCAGTACTGAGTACATTGGAGAATGTTCATTAGGGAAAATTAAGGGATTGGTAAACATGAAAGACATATTTACAGATCCCCCTCTCGTGATCCTGAATGAATACGGTCCTCTCCATTGGGTACTGGCAATATGATCCCCTCCACAAGCTGCTATTACTGCCAGTACAGGTGGGTGGGTGAGGTGTTCGAAGGGTACACAGGAGACTGTGGGCTCTACACTGTAGAGTGGCACTGTGAGCAGGGGCCAGTCACATTTGTTATAAATGGTTGTGATCAGCAGCTTGTCAGCCACTGACCACAGCCATTTATTAACAGCAGATATTACTGCTATCAGTCTATGGTCACTGAAGCAACCACGAGCTTAAAACAGAAAGGAACAAGTGCTCATTACAAAGAACAAAACAATACTCATTAGAACACCTATAGCATTTATTGTATGTTTATGATGTGTTTTGGTTGAGTTTATGACATTTCCTCCTGTACCACTATCCCCTCCCTCCTAGATTGTAAGCTCGATCTAGCAGGGCCCTCGAACCCTTTGTGTATCACATTGTATTGTTATTGTACTGTCGCATGTACTGTCTCTCATTGTAATGTACAGCGCTGAGTGAACTGTTGGTAGCGCTTTATAAATACTGTATAATAATATTAATAATGACGCATTTAAAATGCTTCTACAATGCTTGATAAATACCCATTTAGGTGTTGCTTTACTAGAAGGAAGTGCTTAAAGGGGAGGTGATGTAGAGGTAATTATCTAATTTGAGGAGTGGTTAGATTGTGGTGCGATAGCAGACATTTTTTGGGAATTCTCTACAAGATGGATCCGTATACCGTACTTTGATCTCTTTGACACTTTGCACTGCAATACTCATCTTCAGTCTCAAGCTTTTCCTCCCAGTACTTCTTTTCCCCCATTAGATGTCAACATCATTCAACCCACTTGCTGTCATGGACTTTCCTTTAGCATATGACTGTATGGTAAAATAGATGCAGCACAACGAAGCGATAAGCCCATCTCTATGTCATTTTGCTCCCTCCTCCTATCAGCATGATCCTTGTTAGAACAAAACTTGTTTGGCTCCTTATGGGCTTTATATTCTCCCAATCTGAGCTTTGCTGTACAGGAACTACAAGAGGCTGATGCCATGCCAAAATCAGATACTTACACTGCTTGCATTACATAAATACAGTTAATGATGTATTATTGAACGTAGATAGGCATTTATTAGGTCTTTATTATTTGTCCAGAGTTCAGCTTAAAAAAAAATAGCTTTGCTCTTCTTGGACAAAACAAGGATTAGCTTTAAGCCTACAAAACTACAGCAACCAGGTGCAGCAGTCTTCAGAAGGATTGGCAATGTCAATGGTAACTAATGTTATAACCACAGAAAATAAATTATTGCATATTAACCATTTAACCACCATCCCTCTGGCCACAATGTATTGACAAGAAGCTTCTGTAGGCAGAGTGACATACCCGTATGCCACTACCTACTACCAGGTTTTGGGCACACGCATGTGCGCCCCCCCAACTGGCTGACACTGTGATGTAAACATCGAGAGCCTGTCAGCAAGCCCCAGCCAATGATTCACAGCCGGGACCTGCTTTTTAGCCATGTACTATCACAGCCTAGAGCTCTGTGTTGACATTCAAAACAGAGCTCTGTACAGAGGACGCAATCTCTGTGTTTCTCATCCCTGCGAAGCAAGTATGAGAAACTTAGAGACCTCTTGGTAAAAGCAGCACACTTTACACACATTACACATAGATATGCACACATTTAACCCATTGATCACCCTAGATGTTAACCCCTTCCCAGCCAGTGTCATTAGTACAGTGACAATGTATAATATTATCACTGAATTAATGTCACTGGTGATGTCAGTGACAGTGCCAGATTAGCTGCTGCATTTTTGCAGTCCCATTATAAGTCACTGATTACCGCCATTAGTAGTATTAAAAAAAATAAAAAATTCCAATGTATATATCATAGTTTGTAGAAATTAAATTTTTAAAAAATCTTTTGTTGGATATGTTTTATAGTGGTAGGTAAAAAATTTTTTTTTCCAAAGTTTTCGATCTTTTTCAGTTTACTTTGCAAAAAATAAAAGAAAAACAGTGGTGATCAAATTCCATCAGAAAGAAGTCTGTGTGAAAAAAATAATATAAATTTTCGTTTGGGTTACATGACTCTCGTAATTACCATTTAAAGTATCGCAGTGCAAAAAATGGCCTGGTCATGAAGGGTGTAAAATCTTTCTGAGATCAAGTTGTCCAGCATAAGAATAACTTTCTGTATTTACATTTGGGCTGGCATGGAAATTTAAATTTTTTTGTAGATATGTTTTTTATTTTTCAATATTTTTAATTGAATTTTTCAGGGAAAAAACAAAAGAATGAGACATTGTTCATTCATACAATATTGCAATAAAACATTATACAGTTGAGCATTGTTGTTGTTATTCCATTCATTAAGCAATGGTGGAGGTGGTCTTATTTTGCGATATCATCAGAGGTATTTATATATGTATGAAGAACCTTGGTTAGGAGTTGGGTTGTTAGGGGGGTGGGGGGGAGAAAGGGAGGAAAGATATAACTGGATGGATAAGGATTTACCAGTCTAGGTTTAGGAGGTGTTTTTACTATTTGAGTGTTATCAGGGTTGTACAGAACATTTTGGGTGATTTAACCATCGGGTCCATTTCTGGTTAAATTAAGGTGGGAGCAAGTATTGATTGCGGATTTTTCCTCCATTTCGCATTGGATGTTGAGGTCTATAATTAGTGAGGTAATTGAGGGGGCGTTATTTGTGTTCCATAATCTGGTAATGTTTATAATTGGCAGCAAAAAGTGTGTGGGTGATAATTGTGCGGGTGTGAGAGGGGAATTTCTCGATTCCAATATGTAGGAGTGCTAATGAAGGGTTCGGAGTAATCACGATTTTGGTTATATCAGATATTAGTTGGAAGGTAGCATTCCAGAAGGATCTAAGTGATTTATAGACCAGAGAATATGAAATGTTGAGCCTGTCTCCCCGCATTGTCTCCAGTATGTAGGAGACTGTTTTGGGTAGTAGAGAGAGAGTTTGATCGGAGTCAGGTACCATTGGTGGAGTATTTTTAGATATTACTCCCAGTGGGAGCTACATCGGGTAGCTTTATATGTAATGTTGAAAGCATTTTCCCAGCATTGTGAGGTTGTTTCTGGTAGGATTTTTTCCCAATTGGTAAGAGAAGTAGTTTGTAGCATGAATTGTAGGTTTGTGATGTATGTATAGAAGGTAGAGATACCCTTACCTGGGTATTGAGATTTGGTGAAAAAAAAGTAGGCTGTAATTGGTATTTTAGTGGAGTGGGGTAGTATTGTTGTTTGTAGGCAGTGAGCAATTCTTAGGTATGTGAAGTTTTCAGAATTAGGGAGATTATATTTTGCTTGGAGAATTTGGAAGGGGCATATAGATTGGTTGGTATAGAGGTCTGTTATATTAGTTATACCTTGTTTTGTCCAATGAGATAGATCTCACAAGGGTATAAGAAGATGCAATATATTGGTTGGAGTGGGGATCTGTTTGATGTCCTTGAATTTGGTGGATAGGAGGTCACGCCATGCTTGTAGGGAGGCTTGTATGCAAGGATGTTTTAGTTTGCGTTCTAAGCGGTTGGTTGGTGGAGTTAGGATTATATTTTGGGGTTAATGGGGGTGAAAAGGAAGGGTTTCCATTATGGACCAAATTTTTTCTTTCGATGGGTTCCACCAGAAATATATTTGGTCTAAAAGAGTCGCGGTGTGTAGATATGTTTTTTATCTTGATCTTTGTCAAATCTCTTTATTACAGCAGCAAAAATAATATACATTTGAGCTTGGATTATATTTGTTAGTTCTTTCTGCTCTTCACATTTTTCAATTAAACATATTCAGACACAAGATTTATTTACTCAGTTGAAATGTGCAAGATTGCCACACAACCTCATGGAGAGTTTAAAATATAAAAAAAGCAATCCCTGTTTAGAGAAAAATCATTTAACATGTCAGCACAGAATCAGCAAATAAGGTCTTTGTCATTATACCTTTGTAATCTACAGAGTAAGATATATGCATCACTGGTAAACCAATACCTAAACAGTTAATAAGAAAAGGCAAATATTCGCCCTAAAATACAACATCATTTCCGGCTGAAATTAACAGACATCAGTGTGAAGGTATTATTAATGTAACCATGACAGCCAATCTCTCACGTCACTGCACTAACGTTATGTTGGTAACCATGGAAACCGATATCCTAACAAGCGATTAGCTGTGATAAAAGGATGCGCACAGATGACAGTAATTTTCCCAATAAAATTCTGTTCGAATTTGTGTTAAACATGTTCCGTTTTAATGGCTAAAATTTAGGGCGGTTGTATGATTACATTATCGAGGTCAGTTCAATACACTAGCCCATCATTATACTCCATATATCCCTTATGAAAAAGTATCAACATGCCTGGAACAATGCAGTAATGCTTTGAAAGAGAAATGATCATGTGCAAAGAGCAGTAACCCATTGCAGACCATCAGATTTGCCTTTTATCAGTTGAAGCTGAACCCAACATCATTTATTGCAGTTACATGAAACAAATACATATGCAATTAAGAAGGGACTTTAACAATGCCTACACATTTATTGACACAACATGTTAAAATCATTCAATTTCAGAAAGAACATTACCACAAAAAGTGAGCTGTACACGTAAAAAGCATTTAGTCAGGTACACAAATCAAATCAAAACTACAATCAGTTTATTTTTAGTATGCATCCTCACCACAGTGAATCACCAAGCCAGACCCAGGTCACAGTCAGATGTGTTTCACACCCCCATGAAAGGGAGGAAAAAGTGGGGAGAGGAAACCACTCACATGCATTGCACCCCCAGTTGTGATTTCACATCAGCATGAAGAGGGATGAAAAGCGCACTTTAAGGAAAATTTAATCCATAGTCTCTGAAGCTACAGAGGTCAATAAGGGCTTGTTTTGTCGCTAAGTACTACTTGTTAAGCATACATAAATACAATAATGTTCCTAGCCTGAAAACAAGCTCACTCTAAGAGGGTACAAATGCATCTAACAGTCATATATACAGTTGCAAGAAAAAGTATGTGAACCCCTTGGGATTACATGGAGTTTTGCATGAATTGGGCATAAAATGTGCTCTGAACGTAATCTAAGTCACAACAATAGAAGGACAAAGTCTGCTGAACATAATACTACACAAACATTAGATGTTGCCATGGTTTAATTGCACATAACATCTAAAAATTCACAGTGCAGGGAGGAAAAAGTATGTGAGGCCCTAGCTTAATGACTTCTCCCAGAGCTAATTGGAGCCAGGAGTGAGCCAACCTTGACTCCAATCAGTGTGATGATATTGGATGTGTTGCTGACAGCTGTCCTGCCCTTAAAAAACACACACCTGTTTTGGGTTTACTGGTTTCAAGAATTACTGTCTGATGTGAACCATGCCTCGCAGAAAAGAGCTCTCAGAAGACCTACGATCAAGAATTGTTGACTTGCAAGAAGCTGGAAAGGGTTACAAAAGTATCTCCAAAAGCCTTGATGTTCATGTGTCCACGGTAAGACAGACTGTCTACAAATGGAGTAAGTTTAGCACTGTTGCTACTCTCCCTAGGCGTGGTCATCCTGTAAAAATGACTGCAAGAGCACAGCACAAAATGCTGCATGAGGTAAAGAAGAATCCCAGAGTGTCAGCTAAAGACCTACAGAAATCTCTGGCACATGCTAACATTTTTGTTGACACATCTACAATAAGGAAAACATTAAACAAGAATGGAGTACATGGGAGGACACCACGGAGGAAGCCATTGCTGTCCAAAAAGAACATTGCAGCATGTTTGAAGTTTGCAAAAGAGCACCTGGATGTTCCACAGCACTACTGGCAAAATATACTGTGGACAGATGAAACCAAGATTGAGTTGTTTGGGAAGAACACACAACACTATGTGTGGAGAAAAAAAGGCACAGCACACCAACATCAAAACCTCATCCCCACTGTAAAACATGGCGGAGGGAGCATCATGGTTTGGGGCTGCTTTGCTGCCTCAGGGCCTGGACGGATTGTTGTCATTGATGGGAAAATGAATTCCAGAGTTTATCAAGACATTTTGCAGGAAAACGTACGACCATCTGTCTGCCAACTGAAGCTCCGCAGAGGATGGGTGATGCAACAGGACAATGACCCAAAGCATACAAGTAATTCAACAAAACAATGGCTGCAACAGCACAGAATACGCCTTTTGGAGTGGCCCAGTCAGAGTCCTGACCTCAACCCGATTGAAATGCTGTGGCATGACCTTAAGAGAGCGATTCACACCAGACATCCCAAGAATATTGCTACACTGAAACAGTTTTGTGAAGAGGAGTGGTCCAAAATTACTCCAGATCGTTGTGCAGGTCTGATTTGCAACTACAGGAAACGATTGGTTGAGGTTATTGCTGCCAAAGGAGAGTCAACCAGTTATTAAGTCCAAAGGTTCACATACTTTTTCCTCCCTGCACTGTGAATGTTTACATGTTATGTGCAATTAAACCATGGCAACATCTAATGTTTGTGTAGTATTATGTTCAGCAAACTGTGTTCTTCTATTGTTGTGACTTAGATGACGTTCAGAGCACATTTTATGCCCAATTCATGCAAAACTCCACGTAATCCCAAGGGGTTCACATACTTTTTCTTGCCACTGTACATGGAATAATATGAATCTGCTGCAGCTGCTAGTATATTTTCAAAGCTGCCCACAATGTGCCACAATCACTTGTGCTTTATCACGGCTGGCCATGCATTTATACATGGATATTGTACATGTATTATCATTAGGGTGGCACAGTGGCTTAGTGGTTAGCACTTCCACCTGGCAGTACTAGGGTCGTTGGTTCAAATCTCAACCACGGCACCACCTGCCTGGAGTTTGCATGTTCTGCCTGTGTGGGTTTCCTCTGGGTACTCTGGTTTCCTCCCACACTCCAAAGACATGCAGGTAGGTTAATTGGATCCTGTCTAAATTGTCCCTAGTATGTGTATGTATGAATGTGAGTTAGGGACCTTAGATTGTACACCCCTTGAGGGTTAGGGACTGATGTGAATGTACAATATATATATGTTAAGCGCTGCATAAATTGATGGCGCTATATAAGTACCTGAAATAAATAAATAATCATAGCTCCCAATGGTGTGCCACCTTTGTATTGTCACAACTGCCCATGATTTGCTACAGTTGCTTTTGTACTGCCATAGCTGTCCATGTAGTGCCATAGCTGCCAGTTAATTGTCACAGTTGCCCAGTTTATTGCTACATTCCCCATTGTATTTTTACAGCTGTTAATGTACAGTATTGTTATAGTTGCTTTTGTATTGTGATTACTGCCCATGCAGTGAAATAATCAGCAATGTATTGCATGGTTGCTATATGGTTGCCCATGTATCACCACTGCTGCCCATGTACTGCCATATATACCCATGTATGGTCACTGGTGCCTGTATATTTACACAGTTACCCATGTATCTTCCATGTATTGTCACCATTGTTTTTAACTGTTGCAATTTCTAATGTAATTATGAGGGGAGTTCCAGTCAAACCAGGCTTGAATTTTACAGGTATAAAAATGGATGCTAGTGTGGTGGTACTACAGGCAGTAGTAAGTGGCAAGTATGTCCTATTACTGATAGGCAGCGCACATGTCACGAGCCAGTCCAGAGACCGTTAACCAAAATGGCAGACAACAGTGTTAGTGCGTGGATGGAACAGCGTGTGGTGATGACGTTTCTTGCGAGCAAAGGCATAAAGCCTGTGGATATCTACAGAAGACTTCATGCACAGTATGGTGATGATACGCTCAGCCATAGTAAAACATCTGAATGGTGCAAATGTTTCAAAGTTGGCTGTACTTCCCTCAGTGACGTGCCTGCCCGTGATGGTTCCCAGCCCACAGCAGTCATTCCTGTGAACATTCAGCATGTGGAAGGCCTTATCCTGGATAATCAATGCATAACCTGTTGTGAAATTGCAAAAGAGATGAATCTTTCTGTGGGAATGGTGAACACAATCATCACGAAGGGAAGCAGGCTGTCCTAGGATGGTTCAGGCATACTGACAAATCTTTCTATGCTGAAGCTTTCCAGGCATTAGTCAAATGCTGGGATAAATATATAAATGTAGCAGGGGAGTATGTAAAAAAATAAATGCAGTGTCCACCCTTAAAATGTGTTATTTTATTATATAAACTCAAAAGTCCTGGTTTGACTTGAACGACCCTGGTATGATATAAATTGTATGGATGATTGTAGTGGTGTAGAATTGAACCACAATGGATGTACATGGAGAATTGGCACCATGACCGCATGTTAGTTGTCATTCCCATTTTGCATTTTCTGACATTCATATATGTATTTAGCTATTACTGTGATTGCCCCATTACTGCAATGTTACGTTGTCACCATTTACTTCATGTATTTGTATGTTTAGTCCTCAATTGCTATCTTGCATATATAATCTCCTCCACTATCTCTCAGCAAACTGGAAATCCCATGTTGCCGAAACCTGAAGTAGCGGCTGGAATGCATGGCAGTGCCACTCTTCCAGTCCGACAGGATAGCGTGCGTTCTAGCATGCAGTTGGGACCATTTGCATCCTCCTTGGCAGTTTATCTGTATATATTTTTTGCACCTTTTATGTCTAAGCATATACAGAACATGCTGAATAGGTTAAACAATTATCTATGGATAACTAGTCAATAAGTTTATGTGATATGTTTCTTTACATTTTATGTGGCACATTACATTGATATTGGCATTAAAACAACAAAACTTTGTACCACACTACATATGCTGTGTAAAATTTTGCTCCTATATCTAAGCCTCAGTGATTCTAAACGTTCCCAGATATGCACCTAATCATAGCCTCTTTCAGATTTGTTTGCTATGCTTGCATATTGGCAAAGTCTGCATGTGATCTGGGCCTGCTGTGAAAAGCCAGTTTTTCAGTCATCCACAAGTAAGGGGGAGGTAAGGAGTTAAAAATTTGTTTTTGGGGTTGTGTTCAGGATTTGGTGAAATGAAGGGTCTAGTTGTGTTCTGTATTGTTAGGGACAGGATAGAGGCACTTGATTGACAATGATTTATTTAATTGTTTTAGATACTGAAAGACCATTCTGAGAACTACTGCACCAGTCCCCAAACAGTAATGTTGCACCCCCACAAGGTTTGACTGTGATACAGTACTCAGTGACAAAGGCAGCAAAGTTGCAAATGTTACTAGGCCTTTGCTCTTTGACGATACCACTGGAGCTGCCACTGGCTCCAAATGTCAGTTATGGCTGCTCTTCTGTGATATTCAGGAACAGTCACATGTGAAAGCATTTGAATTGCATAGAATTTTTTGGTATAAGCAGGTCTAGCGTGACAATTAGAGATGAGCGAATTTCTCAAAAATTCGATTCGGCTGATTCGGCGAATTCCAGTATGAAATTCGATTCGATGCGAATTAATTCGCTACGAAGTTAACTTATTAAAAGGGTTTCTAGGCTTCAGAGAGCCTTTAAATTAGTGCAGAACACTGTACCTTTAATTTAAATGCCCTTGGAGATGAGGAAGGAGAAGGAGAAGGATGAGAAGAAGGAGAAGGAGAAGGATGAGAAGAAGGAGAAGGAGAAGGATGAGAAGAAGGAGAAGGAGAAGGATGAGAAGAAGGAGAAGGAGAAGGAGAAGGATGAGAAGAAGGAGAAGGATGAGAAGAAAGAGAAGGAGAAGGAGAAGGAGAAGGATGAGAAGAAGGAGAAGGAGAAGGATGAGAAGATGGAGAAGGAGAAGGATGAGAAGAAGGAGAAGGATGAGAAGAAGGAGAAGGAGAAGGATGAGAAGAAGGAGAAGGATGAGAAGAAGGAGAAGGATGAGAAGAAGGAGAAGGAGAAGGATGAGAAGAAGGAGAAGGATGAGAAGCAGAAGGATGAGAAGAAGGATGAGAAGAAGGAGAAGGATGAGAAGAAGGATGAGAAGAAGGAGAAGGATGAGAAGAAGGAGAAGGAGAAGGATGAGAAGAAGGAGAAGGATGAGAAGAAGGAGAAGGATGAGAAGAAGGAGAAGGAGAAGGATGAGAAGAAGGAGAAGGAGAAGGATGAGAAGAAGGAGAAGGAGAAGGATGAGAAGAAGGAGAAGGATGAGAAGAAGGAGAAGGATGAGAAGAAAGAGAAGGAGAAGGAGAAGGATGAGAAGAAGGAGAAGGAGAAGGATGAGAAGATGGAGAAGGAGAAGGATGAGAAGAAGGAGAAGGATGAGAAGAAGGATGAGAAGAAGGAGAAGGATGAGAAGAAGGACAGTTCTGTGACAGTTTCTGTCTATTTCTGACAGTTCTGGGACATTCACTCCATACAGCGGTTGAAACCGCTGTATGGAGGGAATGTCATAGAACTGTCAGAAATAGACTATTTCTAACAGTTCTGGGACACTCACTCCATACAGCGGTTGAAACATTGTATCTATTTGTTTCCATAAATGGATCCATTTATGGAAACAAATAGATACAATGTTTCAACCGCTGTATGGAGTGAGTGTCCCAGAACTGTCTAAATAGTCTATTTCTGACAGTTCTATGACATTCCCTCCATACAGCGGTTTCAACCGCTGTATGGAGTGAATGTCCCAGAACTGTCAGAAATAGTCTATTTCTGACAGTTCTATGACATTCCCTCCATACAGCGGTTTCAACCGCTGTATGGAGTGAATGTCCCAGAACTGTCATAAATAGTCTATTTCTGACAGTTATGGAACATTCACTCCATACAGCGGTTGAAACATTGTATCTATTTTTTTCCATAAATGACATTCTGCAGATACACTTAGAGGAGCGCTGCAGATACACTTTTTGCCGGCTTGGAATTATTCTTATTTTCATCCTACTTCTTCTTCTTCTTCTTCTTCATCCTCATCCTCTTCTTCTTCTTATGAGGATGAGGATGAAGAAGAAGAAGAAGAAGTAGGATGAAAATAAGATTAATTACAAGCTGGCAAAAAGTGTATCTGCAGCGCTCCTCTAAGTGTATTTGCAGAATGTCATTTATGGAAAAAAATAGATACAATGTTTCAACCGCTGTATGGAGTGAATGTCCCAGAACTGTCAGAAATAGTCTATTTCTGACAGTTCTGGGACATTCCCTCCATACAGCGGTTTCCGGCAAAAAGTGTATGTGCAGAGTTCCTCTATTCTGCAGATACACTTAGAAGAGCTCTGCACATACACTTAGAGGAGCTCTGCACATACACTTTTTGCCGGCTTGGAATTATTCTTATTTTCATCCTACTTCTTCTTCTTCTTCTTCATCCTCATCCTCTTCTTCTTCTTCTGAGGATGAGGATGAGGATGAAGAAGAAGAAGAAGAAGTAGGATGAAAATAAGATTAATTCCAAGCCGGCAAAAAGTGTATGTGCAGAGCTCCTCTAAGTGTATGTGCAGAGCTCCTCTAAGTGTATCTGCAGAATAGAGGAACTCTGCACATACACTTTTTGCCGGCTTGGAATTATTCTTATTTTCATCCTACTTCTTCTTCTTCTTCTTCATCCTCATCTTCTTCTTCTGAGGATGAGGATGAAGAAGAAGAAGAAGAAGTAGGATGAAAATAAGATTAATTCCAAGCCGGCAAAAAGTGTATGTGCAGAGCTCCTCTAAGTGTATGTGCAGAGCTCCTCTAAGTGTATCTGCAGAATAGAGGAACTCTGCACATACACTTTTTGCCGGCTTGGAATTATTCTTATTTTCATCCTACTTCTTCTTCTTCTTCTTCATCCTCATCCTCTTCTTCTTCTTCTGAGAATGAGGATGAGGATGAAGAAGAAGAAGAAGTAGGATGAAAATAAGATTAATTCCAAGCCGGCAAAAAGTGTATGTGCAGAGCTCCTCTAAGTGTATCTGCAGAGCTCCTCTAAGTGTATCTGCAGAATAGAGGAACTCTGCACATACACTTTTTGCCGGCTTGGAATTATTCTTATTTTCATCCTACTTCTTCTTCTTCTTCTTCTTCATCCTCATCCTCTTCTTCTTCTTCTGAGGATGAGGATGAAGAAGAAGAAGTAGGATGAAAATAAGATTAATTCCAAGCCGGCAAAAAGTGTATGTGCAGAGCTCCTCTAAGTGTATCTGCAGAGCTCCTCTAAGTGTATCTGCAGAATAGAGGAACTCTGCACATACACTTTTTGCCGGCTTGGAATTATTCTTATTTTCATCCTACTTCTTCTTCTTCATCCTCATCCTCAGAAGAAGAGGATGAGGATGAGGATGAAGAAGAAGAAGAAGTAGGATGAAAATAAGAATAATTCCAAGCCGGGAAAAAGTGTATGTGCAGAGTTCCTCTATTTCTGACAGTTCTCTGACAGCTTCTTCACATGTACAGCGGTTGAAACATCTGTATCCTAAATGGAAACTAATAGATACAATGTTTCAACCGCTAAACATGTGTTCCTTCTGTCAGAGAACTGTCAGAAATAGCGGAGCTCACTGCAGGGACACTTTTGCCGGCTGATCGGGAAATATTCGATTCGCGCACCCGAAGTAGGCAAAATTTCGGATTCGACGCAAATCGAATATTTCCTGAAATTCGACTCGAATTCCGGTTCGCCTGGTTCGATTCGCTCATCTCTAGTGACAATATCATTATGTGTATAATGTCACATCTTGTTCAATAAAGCAAAAATGTTGAATACAGATGTACTGCTGTAGTAAAACCTTCTCTAGAGACAATTTTTAAGTAGTTCTAAAGGCAAAACTTTTTTTATTTTTGTTTGGTAGAGTGCAGAGGAATTAGAACATTTGTCAGTTTTTATTGCTGTTTGTGCCCTTGTTACGGAGATTTCCCCTCTCTATTTGTCCTGTTTACCATCATCATCAAAAGTCAAGGAAAATCCCAAATTTTGGGCTGTCCCTAGAAACATAATAGAGGAAAATCTTCCAATGGGGACAGTTCTGGTGACCTGGGAGTCCCCAAGGAATTCCCTTAATTTGCAGGGATTTCCTCTTACTTCCTGTTTGGCTATGATACAGGAAGTGAAGGGAAATCTCCACAATGGGACACAGATGACAAAACAAAATTGATAGTGGCTATAATCCTCCCTTACTCTATCCAAAATGAAAAAAACTGTTTTTCCTATAGTTCTACTTTAAGATAAATCCCAGGATATATACCCTTCCATTCCCCAAACACGTACCTGAGTCCTCTCTCGGTCAGCACTGTCTTGTCTGCATAGGAGGATCAGGCAATAATGGCTGCCAATGGCTCCCTTTACTGTCAATCAAATTCTGTGAGGAGGGAGTGGAGGGAGTGTTCGTGGATGCACACAGCCTTGCCCGGGAGCTCGCCCGCACGAGTGACCCCTCAGCACAGGACTTGCACAGAAAGCACTCAGAGAAGAGGAGGAGTGGATAGTGTTGGCAGGACACACCAGAAGAGGAGGTAGAGGACCACTCTGTGCAATAACAGAGCAGGTAAATATGATCTTTTTTATTTTATGATATAAAAAAATATCCTTTAGAACCACTTTAAATTTTACTATCTTAAAACAATTGCTACCATTTCAGACATCAAAACAACCATGAAATTTTCGCTTATTCGCTAAGGCAGTTCATGCGGCCATGGTGATGAGCAAATGGTGATTTACAATTTAGCCTAATTTAAACCCCAGCATGATCATTTTCAAATTTAGATCACAGTGCTTTCTAAACTCTCATATCCAAACAAAACTGACTTTAAATTAGCTATGCTGATTTTTTGTTTGTTTTCCAAGCACCACTGCAGTTTCGTAGCTACTTGTCCTAGATAAATAAGATTAAAATGTTTGTGGATTAACAGTCCTTGGCCTTAGATGATGTACTTCTTAAACAGCGTTTTAATCTCTATAGCAACCTCAGCTTTTTGGATCCTTCCACATACAATGGCAGTAAACAGAGAGCTTTGACAGAGCTTGCACCACTGTTCAAGACCAGCTGGCTCAAACAGAAATGACCAGAAGCAACACATCATAACGTATGTGATTAAAATGGGGGCATTTACCAGACGCCCTGTGTATGTTACTTACAAATGCATACATTAAAAAAAATGTAAATACACTGCAATCATTTTGGAACTGAACCCCAAGGGGATGGCACACTTCCTAAGATGAGAAATAGGAAAATCTTTTACCAAAAATTATATAGGCAAAAGAAAGTTCCTCTGTTACACCCCAGTTATGTGAACAAAAAAAAGGTAATATGCAAAAAATTATTAGATAAACCCACAAGTGTTTTATTTCACTACTACTTTTCCTATATAACAGCTTTTCAAAGTAATAAATACAATAATTCAGAATTTTAATTGAAGATTTAGTGTAATTTAACACTTCCAATAGGTAATAAGTACATGTGTACATCAGACCAAAAATCAGGACAACTGAAAAGGCAAAAGGGACAGATAGATTTGTTTTTGAAGGCACACAGTCCCTCCAAATGATGGGCAGTTTGAAGCTATGAGTATGCTTTTTTGAGATATACACAAGGATGTAGTCAGTGTTATATGCTTGTGAACAATGAAATACCTTGCATACTGCCTACAAGAGCTCTCTTCTGAGCAGAAATAAGTGCTTAGAAGCATGGCTATTCAGAAAGAGCACAGGATGCAGGAGTGAGGGACGAGGACACATAGGACCAGGAAACAACTGATTGTAAACCCCATTAGGGAATAACATTTATTTTTGTGCTGCAAAACATTTGAAAAACACTATTGTGTGCCATCTTGATATAATAAAGTATTTCCCACAAATGTTTCACAGAGTGTTGCAGTTAAATAAAGTAGATCTGCTTGGCTTTCCCGAGCAGTCTTTTTATCTTTCTATTTGTATAGTTTTTCCCTGGTAGAGTCAGAAGAATGGCATAGGTATCCCAGCAACAGCCGATACAGAAAAAGGATTTTACAAATAACACAGGACGAAAGGAGGCAAATTTGGCACCCTATCATGGACTCAGAAAGGTTATGCTGTCTTGGTGAACTTTTCTAAGTGTAAATGTCAGGGCAGGAGCCGAGGAACGGACAGGCAGGCCTAACAATGTAACGCACTGGCTGACGACAACCATCACCCACAGACCAAAGTCCCTCAGGGCGCGGAGTCTAAGTCCCAGGCTGCCCTTCACCAGGGCCCCTGATGGTGGGGATGGACTTGACGCAGCCAGGAACCAGGTCGCGGCCCCCGAGACACCTCAGCTGCGGTAATGGCCGCCGCCAATGGCGTGTAGCTGGTGGAAGAAACAAAAGAGTAGTCAGACAAGCCGGGGTCAACAAGAACAGGACAAAACAGTACAGGACAGCAGACGAGAATCACAGGTCACAAGCCGGGTTCAGCAACAGAGGGTCAGATCAAAGGAGAATACAAAGAATAGTCAAGTCACAAGCCGAATCAGAATACCAGGAGAGTCACGAGAGTCAGAACAGAGTAATAGTAACACAAAGACACAAGACACAAGTGCAAAGAGCATGTGCGGGCCACAGGCTTATATGTCATCAGCCATGCCCCTCTGGGGGGTGGACCTCAGAGACCTGAAGGCATAAAAAGGATTCCCATCATGCACAGCAGAATCCAAGATGGACGCCAGCACATGGAGTAACATAACCTCATGGAAAAGGTAGGACCTTGACAGTACCTCCTCCTCAAGGGCCCCTCCCCCTCCGCGGCTCAACAAAAGGTTTCTGAGGAAAGCGGGTATGAAAAGCGCGGAGGAGGGCAGGAGCATGGACATCCGCGGAAGGAACCCAGGAACGCTCCTCAGGACCATAACCGCGCCAATGAACCAGGAACTGTAATCGACCGCGCACCAATCGAGAGTCCAGGATCCGGCTCACCTCATACTCCTCATGACCGTCAACCCGGACAGGACGGGGCCGAGGCAGAGAGGTAGTGAAGCAGTTGCAGATCAGAGGTTTCAACAGGGAAACATGAAAGATATTGGAGATCCGCATCCCAGACGGAAGGGCAAGGGCATAGGTCACCGGATTCACTTTGCGGAGAATGCGGAAAGGACCGACAAAACGGGGAGTTAGTTTGGGTGTGGGCACCCGAAGATTGAGGTTGCGAGTAGACAACCACACCCGATCGCCGACCTGGTATGAAGGAGCGGGCAACCGTCTGCGATCAGCCTGGAACTTTTGGCGCTGAGCTGAGTCCCTCAAGGCCCTCTGGATCTGCCCCCATGAAGAACGCAGGGCAGCAAGATGGTTCTCCACAGCCGGAATGTCCTGTGGTGAGAACCTCTCAGGTAATACTGCGGGTTGGAACCCATAGTTGGCCATGAAGGGCGACATCCCGGAGGAGGAGTTGACCGCCGAGTTCCTGGCAAACTCTGACCAAGGCAGGAGATCGGCCCAATCGTCCTGATGGTCTGAAATATAACATCGAAGGAATTGTTCTAAGGCCTGATTGGAACGCTCCGCAGCCCCATTGGACTGCGGGTGGTAGGCTGAGGAAAAGGAGAGACTAATACCCAACTGGGAGCAGAAGGCGCGCCAGAATCTGGACACGAACTGACTCCCGCGGTCCGAGACAATCACCTTAGGCAACCCATGCAGGCGAAAAATCTCCCTGGAAAAGACCGTGGCCAGTTCTTGCGCTGTTGGTAATTTCCTGAGTGGAATGCAATGGCACATCTTGGAAAACCGATCGACGATCATGAGGATGACCGTATGACCCCGAGACACCGGGAGGTCTACAATAAAGTCCATACCTAGGTGTGACCAAGGACGCTCCCCATTGGGAATGGGTTGCAGAAGACCCAAAGGGAGATGCCGTGGAGACTTATTCTGGGCACAGATCGAACATGCCGCTACATAAGAGGCAATGTCGGCACGGAGGGTTGGCCACCAGAATAAGCGAGAGACGACCCAACACAGCTGGTTCTTCCCCGGATGCCCGGCAGTTTTGGCGTTATGGTAGGTACGTAGCAGGCGGGTGCGCAATCCCTCGGGTACAAAACATCTACCCTCCGGCTTCCCGGGGGGAGCATCAGATTGAGCCGCCAAAATCTGCTCCCCAAGAGGAGAGGTCAGACAAGCCGGGGTCAACAAGAACAGGACAAAACAGTACAGGACAGCAGACGAGAATCACAGGTCACAAGTCGGGTTCAGCAACAGAGGGTCAGATCAAAGGAGAATACAAAGAATAGTCAAGTCACAAGCCGAATCAGAATACCAGGAGAGTCACGAGAGTCAGAACAGAGTAATAGTAACACAAAGACACAAGACACAAGTGCAAAGAGCATGTGCGGGCCACAGGCTTATATGTCATCAGCCACGCCCCTCTGGGGGGTGGACCTCAGAGACCTGAAGGCATAAAAAGGATTCCCATCATGCACAGCAGAATCCAAGATGGACGCCAGCACATGGAGTAACATAACCTCATGGAAAAGGTAGGACCTTGACAGTAATAGGTCAAAGAGGTTACCAAATTAAAAAATCCTTAAATAAAAAGACACATTTTGGTAACAATTCTGCTTTATCACCATATTTATTTGTGTCAGTTTAAACCTTTTTTCTGCAGTCTAGATAAAGGGTGATTGCAGGCCAATGGGCACAAGTAATGACTTTGTCCACATTTTGATAACCTGTAAAAACCTGTTTCCAGCACCCCTTTGCCACAACCCAGGAGACATCCTAAGAGACTTAACTCTCAAAAACCCTTTTCTGTAACCAGGCTAGTCTTGTTGTTAGGATCTGGAAAGCACATGTAAAAAGGGCAATCAGGACAGGATACAAATGAAAGTAAGAGCCACAGGTCTAGATACGCAGAACAGGAAACAACATTAGAAAGGCTATCCCCAAGGAAACAACATTAGAAAGGCTATACCCAAGGAAACAACATTAGAAAAGCTATCCCCAAGGAAACAGCATTAGAAAGGCTATCCCCAAGGAAACAGCATTAAAAAGGCTATCCCCGAAATGCTTACAGAATCACAGGGTAATCCTTTAAGATAGTTAATTGTCTGGGTTGCAGACAAGGACACACTGGGTGTTTTTCATTGTAATAACAATCTCCCTCATACATATGATAAAGGAACAGGTAAGGTGGAGGTAAACAGTCCAAACAAATAACAGATACCGGATAACAGACTGATACCAATAGACTAATATGAAGTCAGAGAATTCAGTCCAGCTAGATTTGTGACAAGTGTATACTTATTTATCTAACACGGTACCTTATATGAAAATGGATTAGTTTATTCACAGTTGGAATTAGAAACATCCAGGTCACAATAGGCCAACCAACCTGAAAGATGCCTTAGTTATCCTCAGAGATTGTCTGTCACCTCCAATCATATACATGAAACTGCCAAAGTGCAATGTCTACAAACTTTATAGAAGTGTTTGGACATTAAACAAGTTTGGTATCTCAAGGCATGAACGTTCAGCATAAATCTTGAAGGGTTTAGCTGATAAACTTCTCCTCTGACTTGAGCAATCCGATTAGGTCACTTAGATAAGCTGGAGAACGCTGACTTTTGGTCCTAAATGTAGGAGAGCTTCAAGGAAATCATACTTGTAGGATGTGATGAAAAATCAATGTGGTTATGTTAAGGTAACTAAGTAAACTGAGATCACTGTATCATTGTTTGCAACTGACCTGGTCTTCCTCTCTGGTTTGGGTGGGCAGCCACCATCTTTGTTCTTTTCTGATGTTGGCTGGCATCCAGGTGACAGCTTTTAGCTGCCTTTTTGGGACCAAGTTATGGGGGATAGGCCCCCATTGGTGGTTAGGCGCAAGACCTACAGCAAGCTAAGCATGTCTCCACATAAATATAATTTTTTTCTGCGGTATGTGATATTACTTTTTTTATGCTTACAGGGCTCTTATTTGTTGGCTGCAAATGCTGGCGATAGAATGACAATTTTTGGGGTTTATTTTTTATATCATTGTTTGTATTGTCCCTAGGCAAGTTTAATAATATTATGTGTCTGGGAGAGTTTATCTTTATGTATTCAAATGGACCACGGAATGTTAAATAGGCAATAATGGTGGTCTAGCTCTACTCATACCTTATGGCTGGTAAATGAGACATAAATGGTATGTAATGACTTGTTTTCCATATATTATTGTTACTATAATTTTTTGCTACGCTTGAATATAATTTCTTGCATTAAAAATGCTTCATTGCGGAAAGTCTCCAGGTTTAGTCATAAGACATTTTCAACATGCATAACGTACAGGTAATTCATGTTGGATTAGTGTGAGATTACTCCCATGGGACAGACTTTTACAATTGTACATTTAAGATGCCTTCCAATGTAAAAAATGTAATTTATAGATTTTGCCTTTACATCATATCGTACCAACTTCTTAATACTGAGTGTGCTTGGAGTGGCTTCGTTGGACGTTGGGGGGGGGGGGGGTCACATTGCTATCCTCCTTAGTCCCCACTGAGGCTTTTGTCCTGTAGTGTTGGACTCTTTGGACATGTGGAAGGTATTTTTGACATCGTGTAACTAAATGTTGTGATTTGATAATGTGTACATATTATTAAAAATATCAATTATCTCTTGTTATGAATGAGTGAGACTTAGGTCATGCAGTGCTCTTTTGGTCAAAAAGTAAATCCATCCACTTAACTACTTTGAGAGCTATGTATGTACAGATTTATGTTTAAATTTGTTTTATACTATATATAACCTTGTTACTGCATGATTTATGTATATTCCTACTTTTCAATTTAAATAAAAAAGTTTTTTTTTTAAATGGCATTAGCCATGGTGTGGGGGTGGCATTAAGTGTTAATGGCACCCCTGTGCGACTGCTAAATAGCGAAATAGTCTGCGGTTCTGGAACATGTGCACATTTGAACTCATTCTAGACCCACAATAATTTGAACCTAGCCTCATTTCCCAAAAGTCAGTCTGCCGCAAGCAGGAGGAAGCATTTGCTCTGTCTCTTATTACTCATATCAGACTGCAACATTGTAGATTTCAGTCCAGAATGTATATGTCACCATTTTGGAGGGGAAAAGCATATAAAGGCAAGTTCAGGAGAGAGTACTGTGATATATGTGAGAGCTAATAAGGTCCTTCAACACTACCTAGAATTCATGCACTTTAATTTGAAAAATTATAGCTAATGCTAGATCCACGTTAAGCAGTAGTTTTAGTGCTTAGGAATTATTGTATTGATACATTGATGGGCTCATATAGGGCCAAAGAAGCTGCAAAAAAATTGGTAACATAGAATGAAATATTCAGGATTGAAAAATAAATTTTCCTGTGTGACAAGTTAGGTCTTTTAGTGTTTATCCTTGCAAATTTTATAAGCCACAACAATCCCTTTAAGAAAAAATATCATACCTAATTCAGCAACCCAAAAAATAACACTGTACCGCGGACAACCATACTTCAATGGTTCATGGTATGAGATAGTATTTTTTCTACTAGCAAAGAATTGTTTATATTCTGCAAAATTAAGAAAATACGTTATTAAGTACGAAACACTTTATTTAATCTATTTCTTTAAAAAAAAAATTTATTTTATAAGCTGTGCTTAAAAAACAAAGGCGCTTCTTTCAATGAATTAAGAAAGTTATGAGGAATCAATACTGGATTGACTCATACCATTTTTCAATTACAGCACTTGGTGTTTTACAGAAGAATGCCACAGTAGATGCCTTGGGTCATTTTAGTGCCTCTGGTTTTTATTTGTGAAGGTCATAGTGTTAGACTTTTCAAATCTTTCTGCATTTCTTTTATACACAGTATGCAGTTACTCTTTCTAAGCCATCAAGCTGTTGGTGCAAAATAGTCTTTATTACTACTTAGTTGGAACTTATTTTACAGAGTGGTTCTCATGTAGAATAGATAGAATTTGTGAAATATTGAATTTATTCAGCAGCTAGCTTTAATTAAAACCATGTAACAAAGCTCATTGCTTTTTCTATACCAGAGAGCACTGCATGAAGGTGCATATATACTGCTTATTATTTTTTTTGGGGGGGGGCATGATTAAAGTATATGTGAACCCTCATTGGTAAAACAACCAATTCAGTAAAATATAAATAAAAGGCAACACATTTGTGTATACATATAAAAACATTATAAATACCTTTTTTCCCCTTTTATATAAGTGATTACATACCCCACGTTCTCAGTTGCCAAAGAACTTAGTGAACTGGAGGTGGAGAAACATCAGCACACTTAACTTCCCAGTGACTGGCTGTGCAGGGTGGGGGGGGGGGGGTCTGTGTGAGCATAAGTCTGGCCATTAAAGGAGAGCAAGCTAAGTTCTCAGGATAACTAGAAGACTTACCATGCTGTAATAGGGAAGCAGAGGGACTAGCAGGATCATCAGAGATTTCACACAAATGAAGCAATACAAAGAGAACAGGATAGTTTTTCATACAAGTACATAGTACAACAGGCATATATCAGGAATAGGAAATAGTCTTTGCTATATCTTCATTCTTGTTATTAAAATGGGAATCAACAGCCTTGTTAAAGTTTTTGTTAGATACAGTATATACACTCACCGGACACTTTATTAGCTACACCTGTTCAATTGCTTGGTAACATAAAATGGTAATCAGCCAATCACATGGAAGCAACTCAATGCATTTAGGTAACTAGACCTGGTGAAGACGACTTGCTGAAGTTTAAACAGAGCATCAGAATGGGGAAGAAATGGGATTTACTGTAAGTGACTTTGAATGTGGCATGGTTGTTGGTGCCAGACGGGCTGGTCTGAGTATTTCTGCTGATCTACTGGGATTTTTACACACAACCATCTCTAGGGTTTACAGAGGATAGTCCAAAAAAGAGAAAATATCCAGTGAGCAATAGTTTTGTGGACAAAAATGCCTTGATGTTGGCAGAGGTCAGAGTAGAGACTGGGCAGATTGGTTCAAGATGATAGAAAGGCAACAGTACCTCATGTCAATATGGATCAAAAACCTCTGAGGAATGTTTCCAACACCTTGTTAAATCAGGAAGAATTCAGGCAGTTCTGAAGGCAAAAGGGGGTCCAACCTGGCACTAGCAAGGTGTACCTAATAAAGTGGGCAGTGAGTGTATATAAAAGTTCAACTTGATGCAAATAATCCTATTAGTGTTTAAAAATGTTTAAAAAAAGGTTTCAAAAACCTTGTTTCAATCTGTACTTTGTAATTCTGCATGATCCTAGTATAAAGTTTGGGGGTCAAACAAGATGTCTAAGCCAACAAAAATAAAAACAAATGCTTTTTTCAGAAAAAAAAATTCTAAACAGAAAGTAATAATAAAGCTTACTTCAGCCAAGACAGTGGCATTACATGCCTAGCCAGCCATGGAACATTCTCCTATCTGTGTCCAGGATTAAAGCAGATGTAGCATTCAGAACTACCCCAAAAAGCCCCCTTAACTCACCAAATAAACCCTACTTCCTTTGTACCATCCTTCTCCATCCTTAAGCCTTTCTGTTTCTTTTAAAGGGTCAAGCACCTGCCGGTCATTTGGTTGTGTTAGGCTTCGAATCACTTGTCATTGAGACGCAACCTCTCTTCATATTGGGACTAGGTCCCTCGTCTTCCACTACCACTCACTTCCATCCAGTTGTCAAATGCTATAGCCAATACTGCAGATGAAGGCTCTTGTTTTTCACATTTTAATGATGGGCTTAGCACCAGGATAGCGCGAGGCTTACTGTCAGCTTGGCAGGAAGTCAAGGCCATGAGTACAGCCTAAATCCAGGATCCAAGGTTTTTCATATTGACACAAGGATTACTTTGAAATCTTAAAAGAGATTTGCTTACATGTCAGTGTTCTGACCTGTTGATAAGCCACTCATGTCCATGTACAGTAACATGGGGGGGGGGGGGTGTTACATGTTCCCCCATGCCTGGAACTCCACTATGTTGTCCTGACATCATTCCAACAAAGCAGGTGGTGAAAGCAACATGGTGGGTTGGGCTATGAGGTAGCATTGTCACCTTGCATTGCATGACAAACAATCACTCAGATTCGGTGTCTGAGGGGTATTTGACAGGGATCAGAATACCATACTGAGGCCCTTTAGCCAGTGCAAACCCTTACAATGCTCAAGTTATTTAAGCAGACTAGTTTGATTAAACAGATAGAATTTTTAGGATGTAAAATATAGGCAAGAGAAGAGCTTTCTATTTAATATAAATGTGAGTGGCCATGCATTATTTTTTGCTTCAAACTTTTTTCTGCAGCAAAATGACCCTGAAATATAATCAGAGACTGAATATTCTGGTTCAGTACACAAAATGTTGGCAGCAAGTCAATGGCTGAATTATGAAAATAGATGGAAAACTGCTAAAAGCTTGGAATAAAAAGTGATTAAAATCTAATGTTAACTAGGTGTCTCTAGTGCACTCTTTTATTTTATGGGCTCCTAGTTTGGTAGCCACCCAACACATGTTAGCTTCGCCCTGGAAAGTTTGCCAGTCTTTCAATTATTTTAGTAGACTTTGCTATTGTTACTCCTGACACTTTAAACTCTGCCTGCACTTTCTGCATTGCCAAAAAGCTTTCATCACCCAACATCTGTAGATGAAATATGAGGCTGCCACAGCTGGACAAAGAAGAGCCTGTAGACAGTATATTATGCCTTTACATATGCATGGAGTGCTCCTATATTTATGAAATGTTTAATGAGTTTTGACTCTGGAGAGCAAAATTATACTGGGTTGCTTGATTAATTTTTAACAAGGTAACGTAAGTTGAAGAAAGCTCTTGTTGAGTAGCCCCATGCACCTTTTATACTTCACAATAAGCTTTGCTAATAGGAATTGGGCATAGATTATGTGCCCATCAAAGTGAGATCTTTTAACCTTATGTACCATACCTACAGCCACAGTTAAAAAAAAATCTACTTTATATGGGTCCTCGAAACATTGAATAGCTATCAACATTTAATTGGATTTCTGAGAGTTCAGGAGACAAACACGCAACAGAACACTGAGGGGAAATGCTGAAAAAATATTGATTCACTTATTCAAATATTTAAAATATTTCTCAGCATTTTGCTCATGTGTACTGTATTAAAAAAAGAACTATGCAAAGCACTACCTGCATACAAACTGGCCACTTAACATGACTCCAATTCAATTTCCGTAATACAGCAACCATTTCTGTGGAAAAGATAGTCACAGGTTTTTAAAAAAACTGAAATCTTCATGTATTAAAATATGGATACTTACATTTGTAGTTTCTTCCTCAATCCAACCAATCAAATTCAATTTAAACTGAAAGATTGCATTTAACTGGCAGTTGTGAGGAAGCTGTCCAATGTAGAACTGAAAATAAGAACAATATACAAAGTATTAAAAAAAGGGGATGGGCAACCAACCAAGTGTCTTAGATGACTTGGTTATATGATATACATGGAAGAAAGAACCATGAAGGATATTACTGACAGAGATGAAGAAGGAACAAGCGAGAAGGAAGGATTAGTCATGTAGAAAATTCAAGATCGCAAGAACCAAAAAATGGAAATAATATGCAATGGACAGAGTAGAATAGGCTGATATAGTGTAGAATGTCTGAGTTTTTGTTGGGCTGTGATAAGACAGAGAAATGACTGTAAAGCTGACCACACTTGGCACGAATTTCACCAGATTCCTGCTAAATCAGCTTGAAATTTGAGTTGTGAGTTGCATTGCAGGCACCACTTGGCAGCCTGCAGGCTGAACTAGAGGAATCTAGCTGTGTACGGCTAGCATAACTCTGCCATTAACAAAGCTCATTCCCTGAAGATTTGAGAGCTCTAGCTCTGACTCAGCACTGTAGAGAGACCACTACTTCCATACAGAGAGCAAGGGAGAGAGCATTCTATATATCAGCAGATGAGGATGGGCTTTTATATTCAGATTGTGAGGATTTAAAAAAAAAAAAAGAATTGTAAGACTTTACATACGCTTTTGTTTTGATGCACCCAGAATGCATTTAGCTGATTGAAAGCCTAGTTGGGCTTTCAGTTCTTAGTACTTACTAGCTCTTAGTACTAGGACAAATACATCAGACCTTCTATGCAAAGTACCAATCAGAATTAATTTTACTAAATAAAACTGTCATAAAAGAAGAATGAGAAAATAGTGAATAGTCCAACTTGTAGATAAAAGGGAGCTTGAAGGTATCAGTTGGGGATTAATGTCACTGATTACTAGTAAACTTTCAGCAAGAGGTGGCTGCACCCACATTATCACCTCGAGGTGGGGGTAGTAATATCTAGAAATAGAAGAAATGGAAGGGAAGCCTCTAAGAGTAGCTGATGAACTTAATTAAAGTGTAAAGGTAAAATTCTTCTCAACTATTGTGAAGGTTGTTACAGCAGAAATGTGTAACACAACATAAAAGGCTCACATGTTGCTCAGGTATCAGCTATAGCACTCGAGCGTCAGAGCCAGCGATCAGAGCGCTATAGCCAATATTCCTGATGGCACTCTCAATGGGTCTTGAAAAAGGGAAATCATACTAAATCTGGGTTTACAGTATCATCTGACAGCCTGGAACACACAGGTGGCTGCTTCTCATGAGCCTTATATATTGTGTTACACTTTTGTGTTCTATCAACCTTTTGAATAGGTGAGAAGATTTATACCCTTACTGCTTAATTTTGTTTACCATCTTCTTTTAGGTGCACTTCTATTCTCTAAATAAGAGAAGAATATGAGCTGTCTCTGCTATTATCATTTTAAAAACCCTTGCCTGTGGTCTCAAATCTTGTGCCTGTGGTCCCTGACAAGGAGCAAGTGCATTGATCAGAAGTGTCAACATCAAACTGATTTAACTTACTTCATGCTTGTTCAAAGTTTGCAACTCTAAAAGCACTAAAGCAAGAGAAATTCAGGCATGCAGCATTTTAGACAGGTATCCCAGAGAGTGCTTGTATTTCTCTCCTGACAGGGTAACATCATACGTATGTATTGAATGAATGCTGATTGAGCATGGTGCTTATTGCACTTTGCCACTTGCACTCTTTAATTGAATAAACTCATTATAGTGTATTATGGGGTAGATTTATTAAAACTGGGGCTTTCAGAAAGTGGTGCAGCTGTGCATGCTAGCCAATCAGCTTCTAACTTCAGATTGTTTAATTATGCTTTGCAATAAAAACTGGAAGCTGAATGGTTTCTATGCAGAACTGCACCAGATGTTGTCCTCTTCAGTTTTAGTAAATAATAATTCCTACACATTGCATCCCTGAAGCGCTGTTTTTTTGTTGTTGTTGTTAAAGAGGTACCTCCAGGGGTGGACTGACAACTCATAGGGCCCCCGGGCAATAGGGGATCATGGGGCCCCTGTGTCCTTGCCCAAACTCAAAAAAGCCTATGAAAAAGGTACCAGGGGCATCTCAAGGGGCCCCCTACTGACCCCAGGCCCTCGGGCAGTGCCTGAGTTTCCAAATGGTCAGTCCATCCCTGGGTACCTCTTAAGAGACGTTGCATCCTAGCCAATCCCTTAGGGCTCGTTCACACTTGACTAATTCTAACTCTTGCCAAATGCTCCTATAGCATTTGACAGGCACTAGACAGGTGTTTGGGAAGCGTTTTTAAAGCTCCCCAAACACCCTATGTGCATTTTTGAGGTGTTTTATAGGCGTTTGTCAAGAGTTAAAACCGCACTACAAATACCTATAATGAAGTTTAATGGTATTACCACTCAGCAAATGCCTGCCAGGCGTTTGAGCAGCATCACCATAGACTTGAATGGGATACTTCAACTCCTCCTCACTCACCATGAGGTGTCAAGTTTGGCACAACGCGATGCTAATGCTTCAGTGTGAACAACACTGTGTGCTGTCATGTGAAGATTTTCATAGGCATTTGAGGAGCGTTAAAAACGCTTCCCAAACACCTGTCTATTGCCTGCTAACAAAGCTAGTGTGAACTTAGCCCAAAAGAGCACAGTAACCTAGTGTAGTGTTATCATTATTTATACTACATTTACTATTTACTAATATTGTTTATTGCTGATTTACTACCTTACTCTCCTCATTCTAGTTAGGAGTATAAAATCAGATTTTTGCCAATTTAACAAAGTATTACTCTGTCTAGGAGACTGTGTTATAATCTATCAGCTATGTGCTCACTCATGTTCAATTTGTCATTTATTTTAAGGTGTATCAATAGATTAAGAGCATTTACCATGAAATGAATTTGTCTGTGTCTATTTATTGATAGTAACCCACAGACAGATTAAAGGTATTTATTCATGCTTGCAATGATTTTTAGTCAACCATGTGTGTCAGAGGGGTCAAGATTATTCTTGGAGTTGAGGCACAGAACAGAAACCCCAAAGTTACAGAGCAGCTCCTTTGGGAGTGGCACTACATAGGATTAATTCGATAATCTGTGAAGGCCTTTAAAATGTGGCTTATGTACAACTTAGTGTATTGTCATAGTTAATATATTGTGTTTGCATGCACTAAAATTAGTTTCAGTGCTTTTTTTACTGTGAAAATATGGATTTGATAAACAATTGTACTAAAATGATGTGAAACAAAAAACTGCATCTATGACCATTCTATTCTCCAGAGTTTCTGCTTTCAAAAAATATGTAATGTTTTGGGAAGTTTTAAGTAATCTTCAGGCCTAAAATGTGTATTTTAAACTATATGCCAAAAACAAAAAAAAATGGCGTGTGAGTGGTTCAAATTGTCTTTTTAGTTTTGGATAGAGTGGCAGAGTTTGGTAGAGAAAGATTAGAACCGCTTTCAAATTTTTATTGTTGTCTTTGTCCCTGGTAGGTAGATGTATGTAATTGCCCTGTTGATCATTTTGGTATCGATCATCTACATCATATTACATTCTTCCTATCTTCAACAATGATATCTGATTGCTAAAAGATCGAAAGAGCTCTAAGACTAATGCTTTTGAGCAGAATTCTTTTAGTAATGTGTTATTCGGCTGGTTTGTTCCTTGTAAATTCCCTGTTATCCTCTACTTGACATACAAACATAAAAAGTAAATATCAGCTTGTTTTTCTGTCCCCTCGTGTAGATAATACTACGTCAGGCAAGCAGTATAAAAGGATACAGCATAGCCAGGCATGCCAGCCCAGATCAAGTGCAAAAAACTCCTCAGGCAAATGCAAAACATCTTGGCTGCACCAGTAGGAAGGTGGCTATGTTCCTGACAAATGTTTAGAATAAAAATGACACATACAGTTGTTGTCAGAGCCAGTTTCACTGTACAACTGTGTTATTTTAATAATAGCTCAAGCAAACTGTGATCAATTTTTTGTTGTTTAGCAAAGGTCGTTTATTTTTGTACAAAAGAACAGCCAGAAAATTAAAGGGGCAATGTTATGTTTATGTGCTAAAGAACATCTAATCCTATAATTATTTATTTTTTGGTATTCAATATATATGCCTGTTATATATAATAAAGTACTGTATGTGTATGAATATTTTATATGATTCATGAAAATGTTCTGAAAATTTGCAGAACACCATTATTTTTGGAAAGTAATAATAATGTTAAAATATTATTATTATTAATAATAATAATAATAATATTAATAATAATACTATATGTTTAAAAAGAATAAAAGCGAGCGCTGGTAAAATACTAAAATAATGCAAAATCAAGATCATAAAATAGCAGCTAGCACTCAGGATATCAGCAACAGTCCCAAAATCAAATGTCAAAGATATTAGTGCAGCGCTATAAACGCATGTGCAATGTTATAAACGCATATGACATCAATAAGTAAATTATTAAAGTGCAGAAAAGTGCATTAAAAGTGCAACTGAGTATTTCACTCTATAAATAGTGACAAACTGTGAACAGTTCATACAGTGGATAGTAAATACTGCTAATGTCCTTTGTGGAATGATATTAATTCAAAGTGCCCTCATTAGCACGTGCGGTTATTCGTAAAGAACAGATGTGCAGGAATTAATTCAGTCCCTCCTTCTGTCAGTGTCCCAGGGGGAGTGGCCAGTCTCTGGTGGCTTCTGGGGGGTTATAGCAGCTACTGTGACAAGGGAGGAGCCGAGATTTACTGGAGACACACGGACCTGACACCAGCGACAGCCCGACCAGACACTGGAGACAGTTTCCCGGACATAGGCTCTCTGTTCCTGCCAGGACAGAGGGGCACCTCTAAGAAAGGGTGAGCAAAGCAGACGTCTGTGGAGAAGGACCACAAGATATCTGCCCCTATGGATGGATGGAGTCGCATGAGTAGATCCGGAGCTGTCAGTATACCACTGCACCCCCAGATGTGTGATAATAACCAATGCGCATTAATACTTTCCATCTGGTGAGTGTACATCCGTCCCAAGGGTGCACTCCTTTCATGAATTCCTGCACATCTGTTTTTTACGAATAAGCGCACGTGCTAATGAGGGCACTTTGAATTAATATCCTTCCACAAAGGACATTAGCAGTATTTACTATCCCCTGTATGAACTGTTCACAGTTTGTCACTATTTATAGAGTGAAATACTCAGTTGCACTTTTGATGCACTTTTCTGCACTTTATTAATGTATTTATTGATGTCATATGCGTTTATAACATTGCGCATGCGTTTATAGCACTGCACTAATATCTTTGACAATAATAATACTATGTTTTGTAAAAAAAAAAGAAATCCATATCTTTAATGTACTTTGAATACAATGCTTTTGATTTGATGAAAATAAGAAATACAACTAAATTCCTCGGGATTTCCTATAAGACTAACTATATGGCGTGAATATACAAATGGAGATATGGCGTAATGCAGAATAATTGGAGACAGGAAAAGGTCTCTGAAAAAGTTCCTGAGTCTCTGCATAACTTCCATAGATAGGTAATGGAGAACTGTGACCCACAGAGCGTTCACTAGAAAACGCATCCAACACCATGCCATGAAGGGCAACCTGTCCAGTAGGATTAAAACTGAAGTCATATTAAGTAAAACACAGTTGGAGAGGATCATATGGATTCCACAAGAATTTCGGGCATTAGATGAAAATAGTAGTACACTGACACGGGATGTATTGAGAGTTTGGGATGGTTTACACAAGGTTATGGGTTAGAAATATATAAGTCATTACTGATACCACTGGTGGACACTGAATTTTTCCTCTGGGGAAGGGAAATGTTTCAGGAAAATGGTTTAATGATAGAAATGCACGTTTGGGAGATATATTAGACAAGGGGTAGTTATACACTTTTCAAGAATTGAAGAATAAAAGGAATTTGTTTTTTGTTTTAGATAAACTGAGATATTACCAATTGGGACATTTTGTCTCAACACTTCCTCGACATCTGAGGATAACGGGGGACATGCTCCCATTTGAAAGACTGCTGAGCTCCAAGACAAGTTGTGGACATATAACATCTAGGATTTATAAGATCCTAGTTGAATTGGAGGGAGCTGGGTCACCGTCATTCTTGGAGGGTTGGGAAAGCGAATTGGGTATAAATATGAATGATCACCAGAAGAGAAAAATGTTTAAGTTAATACACGGGGTGATGAACACAAATATAGCTGAGATAAATTATAAATGTTTGTCTAGATGGTATTGTACACCGAGTGTGGCACATAAACAGAGAGAAGAAGTATCACCTTTATGTTGTCAGAGGATATGGGGCAATAGGGACAATGGCTCATATATGGTGGGAATGACCAAAAATTCAGTTATATTGGCAGGAGATAATTTATCATATACAGGAGATTTGGGGGAAATCTATTCAGAAGGATCCATGGGTATGTCTTTTCTATAGAACAGAGTTGTCGGTAAAACAGTATAAAAACAGTTTATTATATCATCTGATTGGTACGGCAAAGGGTTTAATTCCTAGGTTTTGGAAGGCCCAGGATCCACCATCAATGAGGGATTGGATAGACAGAGTAGAATATGTTAGTAGGATGGAGGAACTTTGTTATATGGAAAAAGATGAAATGGAAAAGTTTAGAAAGGTTTGGGGTAAATGGTATGAGTTTAGAACTTCAGAAAAATGCTTAAAAATGAAAGGCCCCCGAGAGTAGTACCAGAGAATTTAAATGGTTAAAGAGATCTATATATATGACTAAATTAATAGGAGGGGAAAGAGAAGATAAGATTAGATTGGACAGGGGTGTGTTGGGGTGGGTATGGGGATAAAGGTTATATGTATGATGTAAAAAGATTTATGATGGTTTTGTAAGGTATTTTTTTCTTAAAAGAAAATTTAATGAAAGATATAATGGAAAAAATATTAAGTTCATATATTATACGCCAACACTGAACATTAGTTAAAATATTGCAATTTATTTTGAACAATGCATAAAAAGATTCTAATAAAAAATAACAGGTACAGTTCCATAATATATACCCAGTATGTGCCATTTGATGATATTATCTGAGATCCTCATACACAGCTTCTTCTACATGTTTTGATTAGTTACTCAGGAAGCAATCATGAGCACAGGGTACTAGTAAAAATACAAATAAGAAAAATAACTATCAAAAATAATGATGAGAAGGGGGACCAACTCTCCCCTACTACCAGATTTGCCATGTCCCACTCCCCACACACCTCAGATCCAGACCGCCAGGGACTTGACCAGATGGAATCATAGGAGAAAACCCATAGGGTCCACAGGAGCGGATTCAAAGCTTCACAAGGAACACCACAGAGGTGATATAATGACCAGAGAATAATCCTAGTGATATAAATTAATTGATTGGCTACATAATATTAAACCATATTTTATATTAATTCATATATCTGACAGTGTTGTGTATCCCAATAAATTAATACTCAGTAAAAAAAATTTAAATAATCACTCAGAGTAATGTGATGACAGTGTTAAAATGGCCTATTTACTGTAGAAAGATGGAAAACAGTAAGGGTTATTGGAAAAAAACAGATGATATTCTAAACCTAATGTGAATCATAATGGAGCTTATATACTCCACAGAAAACCAAAATGTATTAAAAATAGGGGGTGCATATGGCAAAAAAGAGAGTCATTTTCTATGGATATTATTATTAAGTCTCAAAGTAATAAATAAAGACTAGATTGAATACCTTTGCCCCTAAATAAGATCCTAAGTCCACTGGAAATGAACCGGCTTAAGTGCTATAAATTGAAACACATAGTACCACTTATGTAAAGCCCTATAAATAGATATAAAAAACATTTGAAAGTTTGGCTGGCATCTAGCCAATCAATTACAGATTGGAAAGTTTGCTTGTGTATCTCTGGCTCCTAGGACTATGGCAAGATGGTCCCTGACCATTCGGTTCTTATAGCCCCTCCACCAAGCCAGCGTCTGACGTCACGGCCAGGCGCAGACATGTTATTGGAGTCCATGTATGTGCACTGGGTTCCATCCACCCTCAATGTTACCCATAATGACCACTGAGAATTTCTGTTTAAATGGAAGAAAAGCCTAACACTATTGTTAAAAAATAATCCCTCCCCTCTCCTCCTGTCTGTCCTGCATACCCTGTGTATTTTTTTTTTGTATTATTTCTTTCAACTCTGGTCTAGCCACATGACCCTGGAGCTCCAGTTTCCTTGTGTCAGTAAGTGGGTGCTGCAGGGGAGATGAGAGAGTAACTATGGGTGACATCACAGCTCTCAGAATTCACAGCCATTGTTGAGCACTCCCTTACACAGGGGAGCTGGATCATGTGGCTGGGCCAAATTAAAAAAGGTAAGTACACAGATCTTTTTTTACACAGGGTTTGCAGGAAAAGTAAGAGGAGGGTGGAAGGAATGTTTAAGAATAGCTAGTTTTAAACTTCTCTTCCACTTTAATGTTTCCATAAACTAGAAAGTGAAACCTGTTTGTTTTTGTCAACAACTCTAGCTTTTTGCTAATATTCATCACTCCACTTTTTGTATCATCCTCTGTGTTTTATTTTGAAACACTGCAGGAGCTTATGTGTGCTAGTTCTTGTCTACACATGAAGCTATGCCCATATCATTGCTTTCACAGCTAGACAAATGCTTGCTTTTCATGTTCATCATCATTTTCCCACCTGAGGACATCAGCAGTGCTGTAGAGAGCTTTTACCAATATTATATAACTCTTTTCCTAGAGTGGCTCAGACACATTTTAAAGGCACAGCATATCTTGACTACCAATAAAAAAAAACAAAAAAAGTTTGCTGTGTACCTTAAGGTTTGGTTCACACCATGCCCACATCTGAATCCCATTGGAACGCGTTGTGTTTCCTGTGCGATTCAACACGCATGCAAAATGCACAGCTTTTGCGATCTGCAGTGGGTGTCAATAACAATTTAAGGAAGCCCCAGAAGCAGATCCCAAGCTCAGTGCGTTTGCACACACCTGCCCACCCCCGTTGGTACTTTTGTACCATGCAATACGGTTACAGTGTGTTTAAAAATAGGGCATGCACTACTTTTAGTATGGTACAGTGTGATTTTAGTCCATTCAAAATTAATAGGCTTGAATTTGCTCCGCACACAGCTGCATGTGAATTGCACAGGAACACACAGCACGTTCCTGTACGATTCGGCTCTGGGCATAGTGTGAACCCACCCTTAGTTGTGCACAGTAAAATATATGTAATTTTGGTAAATACTGTCCTTGGTGAAATTATTTTCTTTGCAGGTTAAAGTCTTGGCATTTACGGACCAGCATTTAGGCCACACAAATAAAGTATTTTCCAGCTGTGTCTCAGCTCTTGTTCTTTTGCTGGATAAACATTATTGGTTATATGTTTTGGTGGTTTACTTGCTATTACTATTGCAGTTAAAGGGTTTATGTTATTCCACATTACTCCACAAGAAAGTATTAACTAAACACATTTATCTGTTAACATTATAAAAATAAATACTAATCTGTTGTTGGATAAATAGTGCCACCTCTACAGGTTTTCTTTATTTCTGAAAGTACTTTCTGCAAAGCTAAGTAAAGTATGTATTAAGTACGGTAAATGTAGAAAAAAATAACTATTATTCTTGTTGTCAGTTTCTTGTTAATCAGGCAATTTCTAATTTAGGCTGTCAAGTTGAATGAAAAATAACATTATACGTGGCTTTTGGGTAGCAGCCAACTAGTTTAAAATATAACTTAGAAATAATTCTTACAGAATATACAACATAGAGAAATTTTAATGTCATTTCATCCCACAGTTAAATTCCAATTCAAAATCAGAAGCAAAAGCAAAAAAATGTCCACAAACAAGAAATTCCTGCAGTTCTTGAAATTGTCACAACAAAGTATCAATAGACTGATTTTTCCCAGCCAAATGGTTGACATTGTTGATTGAATTGTTTGTTTGCCTTCACAATTGCAGCAGAATGCCGAATCTCAAACTGAGGCTTTGAGCCAGGGCACTATCCAGTCCTACTGCTTCTCCTCATTTCTTCCAAACAGCCTGGATCTGAGTACAACTTTATCTTCATTTCAGTGCTCATCAGTACTTAGTCATGTGAGCAGCACTAGTGTTTGCAGAAAAAGGTTTTCCTCCAAATACAAAGAAGTTGTTTTTGAGGAGGATGAAAAGATGTGTGAAAACTCCTATTATTTTGAATGTGATAAATGGCTATGCCTTACTGCAGCATTGTACAGTATACATGTGTTAGGCTACAAATTCTGCTCATATACAGCAAAACCAGGCACAAATAACTACCCCTGAAATATATCACTCTCATGGAGGACTAAAACATTAATTTCACCGAGTGCCAAAAAGTTTACTGGCAGCACAGCATGTAACTGGACATCATGCCACTTACTAAGATCTCTGAAACTTTTGTTTAAACGAGATGTATTTTTCTGAATATCATCATAACCACACATTAGTATAAAGAGCTTATACACTGGTTTACAGAGATAATTGTATTTCCTAAATCTAACTTGTAAATGGCCGAAAAGCACAAGGTGTTAAAATATGCTTATATTGACTTCAACAGTGAAATTGGAACTTGACTTTGCCCTCTCCTACCTCCAGCTCCTCATTTATGGCCCAGCAATGTGATAAAAAGCCTTGATGACTTATCATAAAACTTAGGAGACAGGACTATGTGGCTAGTTGACGTTGCTATGTGTATAATGCAACACTCCAGGATTTTGAGATGTGCACTAGAAAGTAACTAAAGTTATGTGTGGGCACCTTAAGGTGTCTGGTGAACAATCTCAAGCATGCCTCTCATATTCACACAGTTCCTAATTAAGAAGCCATTTATATCATAGCTGTGATGACCAATAATGTATTCACTGCAGAATGCTTTGGTTTGGTGCTTGGGATTTTATATATTTTAATAAAGTTTCCAAAGGGTGAGATAAAAAGTCTCCCTTTATTTAGTAGTTCTGTTATATTGTAACAATAATGGAGAATCCAGTTGCTTGAAAGAGACTGGCAAAAGCAAGTGGTTGGAGGTGGCAACCTATAGATAGAGATGCATCTCACATATGAGAACATGGTCAGTAATTTAACTTGTCAACAGCCAACAAATTTTAATATCAGCTATCTGGTGGACTAACCCGTAACAATGAATTAAACAACAGTTAGTTATTAGGATTTCAAAATTCTGTCTAAGAGCTATGTATATGTATGTATATTCATACATTGGACTGTTCTGGGTTGCTTACAATTGTATATTTACTGTATCTGACTTTCACAATAGCTGTACATACAAACTGAAATGACATATTGACACAGTTTAGTGTGTTTTTGTAAAGTGGTATGCAACTCATTCATTTAACAGACTACATTTACAGTACATTAGACTGTAACATATTACTAGCGCAGGATACTGTATTTACAGAGTACAAGATGTCCTAGTTTCTTTTCCAGTCATTGTTCTCTTGAATAAATCAGAATGTGAGACCTGTAGGTTAAAGTCTTGCATTTTATTGATGGAATTTTAAATTAAAACACTTCATTTAATCCTTCAACATCTTGTCATAGTGACAAGAGACCTGCTGTATGGCCCTTGGCTCCTATATAGCCTTTCCAATGTCACATCCAATTAGCCAGTCAACCTAACAAATACATTACACAAAGGGAGCAACTTTCTTTTAGGTTCATTGTGGAGCTGAGCAAAACTTCCTTATTTGTGTTTTGCATCATGCCTGATTTGTTCCTGAGATTTGCGTCATAACATGTAACAACTTGTCATCTGTCTTGCTAAGCTACACTTTACAGCAAGCTAGAATAGCTAGATATATAGTATTTCAGACTAGTCTCAGTCTTAACCACTTCCAGACCGGACACTTTTACCCCCTTCCTGACCAGGGCAATTTTCAGCTTTTAGCGCTATCACACTTTGAATGACAATTGCGCGGTCATGCAACACTGTACCTAAATTAATTTTTTACCATTTTTTTGAGACAGATAAAGCTTTATTTTGGTGGTATTTATTCACCACTGGGATTTGTATTTTTTTTGCTATGTAAATGAAATGTCCAAAAATATAGAAAAAAAGTGTTTTTTTTTTAAATTTTGCAAATAAATAATATTTCATCATAAATCTTAGCCAAAATTTATTCATTATCTTTTTAGTAAAAAAAAAAAAATCCAAATTAGTTTATAAGCAAAAATTATAATTTTTAAACATTTTTTTTTACATTTTTATTTTATTTTTTTATATTATTATTTTTTTTTTTTTTTTACATACTGTCACCCTAGCAGTACAGTGTCACCATGGTGACACTGTACTACTTGTGGGGGGTGATGAAGATTTTTTTTTTATTTTTTACACTGATTGCTTTTACACCCATATAGGATGTAAAAGCAATCATTTCTCTTTCTCTCTGTGTGCATTCTTGCACTCATTGAGAAGTACTGAGTGAGCTGTGATTGGTCACAGCTTGTCACATGGTACAAGGCTTTTGTGAATAGCCTAGTACCATGTGACCTCTGTGATCATTCACAGATTTCACACGTAGTAAGCAATGATGTCAGAAGTGACATCTTGCTTACTACTTTGCATGTGATCACTGATTGGCCAATCAGTGATCACATGATCGGGACCTCGTGCAGAGGTCCCGTCCGACGATCGGTGTTTCACTGTGTCCGGAGGACACAGCGGGCTCCGGATCGTGGTGCTGCGTTTCCAGGGAGCGCGCACAAGCAGGGTGCGGGGAGGCCGTTTATAGATGGCCACCCGACCCTGTAGTGCCACCGTCCGGCCGTTTATATACAACAGCCGGACGGGAGGTGGTTAAAGTGGTTCTAAGGGCTCAAGTTTTTTTACCTTCATGCTATGGATGAAGGTGAAAAACCTTCTGTGTGTAGCAGCCCCCCCCCTCAACACTTACCTGACTCCCTTCCTGATTCAGCGACAAAAGCCTCAATTCTCCAGGGACTCTCACTGCTAGTTGGCTGGGGCAGCACAGATAGTGAGCCAATCAGCAGAGGGAGGGGTGCGGCCGAGCTGCGGCTCTGTGTGTAAATGGACAGGCAGAGCCACAGCTCAGGAGCGCTCCTGCTCAGGTGCCCCCATAGCAAGCTGCTTGTTGTGGGGGCACCCGACAGGAGGGAGGGGCCAAGAGTGCAGGCAGGGGACCTGAGAAGAGGAGGATCCAGGCTGATTTCTGTAAAACCACTGCACAGAGCAGGTAAATATGACATGTTTGTTATTAAAAAAAAAAACAAAACATTAGTATGTGTAAACCCTAACAATGAACTTCTCCTATTTCCTTCCTTTTGGTCTGTTAAACATACAGTACAAAGTCTTTATTTATACCTTTTTGGTCAGCATAAAAAAAAACTTTTAAAAACTGTTGAACCTGACAGAAATCCAGTGCTGTCATGTGCATTCTACAGTCTTATCTCAATGTTATAATATTTACAGTATACTATATATATATATATATATATATATATATATACCTTCACTTGCTAGTGCCAAGAAAATATCCCCCACACCATTACACCACGAGCCTGAACCTTGATACAAGGCAGGATGGGTCCATTCTTTCATATTGTTTATGGCAAATTCTGACCCTACCAGCTGAATCCCCTTTCTTCCCCTTTCTGAGTCTGATGCTCGGTTTGAACTTCAGCAAGTCATTGTCACCATGTCTGCATGCCTAAATACATTGAGTTACTTCTAAGTGATTGGCTGATTAGCAATTTGTGATACCAAACATTTGAACAGGTATATATATATATATATATATATATATATACACTGCTCAAAAAAAATAAAGGAACACTTTTTAATCAGAGTATAGCATCAAGTCAATTAAACTCAATTAATCAGTTTCAGCTGCATTGGTGGTAATGAAATTAACAATAGGTGCACTAGATGGGCAACAATGAGATGACCCCCAAAACAGGAATGGTTTCACAGGTGGAGGCCACTGACATTGTTTTCCCTACTCATCATTTCTGACTGTTTTTCACAAGTTTTGCATTTGGCTAGGGTCCATGTCACTACTGATAGCATGAGGCTGGACCCTACAGAGGTTGTACAGGTAGCCCAACTCCTCCAAGATGGCACATTAATACTTGCCATTGCCATAAGGTTTGCTGTGTCTCCCAGCACAGTCTCAAGAGCATGGAGGAGATTCCAGGAGATAGGCAGTTACTCTAAGAAAGCTGGACAGGGCCTTAGAAGGTCGTTAACTCATCAGCAGGACTGGTATCTGCTGCTTTGTGCAAGAAGGAACAGGAGAAGCACTTCCAGAGCCCTACAAAATTACCTCCAGCAGGCCACTGGTGTGAATGTCTCTGACCAAACAATCAGAAACAGACTTCATGAGGGTGGCCTGAGTGCCTGATATCCTCTAGTGGGCCCTGTGCTCATTGTCCGGCACCATAAAGCTCGATTGGCATTTGCCACTGAACACCAGAAATTGCAGTTCTGCCACTGGTGCCCTGTGCTTTTCACAGGTGAGTGCAGCTTCACCCTTAGCACATGTGACAGACGTGAAATGGTCTGGAGAATGGTGCCTGTAACCCCGCTCAGCATGACCATGTTAATGGTGGGTAAGTGATGTCTGGGGAAGCATATCCATGGAGGGAAGCATAAACCTCTACAGGCTAGACAAGGGCACCCTGGCTGCCATTAGCTATCGAGATGAAATCCTTGTACCAATTGTCAGACCCTACGCTGGTGCATTGGGTCCTGAGTTTCTCCTGGTGCACGACAATGTCCGGGCTCATGTGGTGAGAGTATGCAGGCAGTTCCTGGAGGATGAAGGAATTAATACCACTGAATGGCCCCCACACTCGCCTGACCTAAATTCAATAGAACACCTCTGGGATATCATGTTTCAGTCCATTTGACGCTGCCACATTGCACCTCAAACTGTCCAGGAGCTCAGTGATGCCCTGGTCCAGATCTGGGAGGAAATACCCCAGGACACCATCTGTCGTCTCAATAGGAGCATTCCCCGACATTGTCAAGCATGCATACAAGCACGTGGGAGCCATACAGACTACTAAGTACCATTTTCAGTTGCTGAAATGAAATGTCAGTAAAATGGACTAGCCTGCTGCATAATTTTTTCACTTTGATATTCGGGGTGTCTTTGAATTCAGTCCTCTGTAGGTTGATAATTTGCGTTTCCATCAAATGATGGGGCATCCTTACGTTCCTAACACATTACACAGTTCATATCCAGTATGAAATTTTTTCCCCATTGAGATCTGATGTATTTTCAAAGTGTTCCTTTAATTTTTTTGAGCAGTGCATAAATGCACTATATTGGCAAAAGTATTGGGACACCTGCCTTTACACGCACGTGAAATTTAATGGCATCCCAGTCTTAGTCCGTAGGGTTCATAATTGAGTTGGCCCACCCTTTGCAGTTATGACAGCTTCAACTCTACTGGGAAGGTTGTCCACAAGGTTTAGGAGTGTGTCTATGGGAAGGTTTGACCATTCTTCCAGAAGCGCATTTGTGAGGTCATGCACTGATATTGGACGAGAAGGCCTGGCTCAGTCTCTGCTCTAATTCATCCCAAATGTGTTCTGTTGGGTTGAGATCAGGACTCTGTGCAGGCCAGTCAAGTTCCTCCACCCCCAAACTCTCTCATCCATGTATTTAAGGACCTTGCTTTGTGCACTAGTGCGCAGTCATGTTGGAACAGGAAGGGGCCATCCCCAAACTGTTCCCACAAAGTTGGGAGCATGAACTTGTCCAAAATGTCTTGGTATGCTTATGCCTTAAGAATTCCCTTCACTGGAACTACGGGGCCAAGCCCAACCCCTGGAAAACAACACCACATCATAATCCCCCCTCCACCAAACTACACTTGGCACAATGCAGTCAGGCAAAAACCGTTCTCCTGTCAATCGCCAAACCAAGACACATCCATCAGATTGCCAAACAGAGAAGCGTGATTCATCATTCCAGAGAATACGTCTCCACTGCTTTAGAGTCCAGTGGCCTCGTGCTTTACACCACTACATCAGCATCCTGCACTGATTTGCTTGGTGAAGTAAGGCTAGGATGCAGCTGCTAGGCAATGGAAACCCATTCCATGAAGCGCTCTATGCACTGTTGTTTTGTTAATCTGAAGGCCACATGAAGCTTGGAGGTCTTTAGCTATTGACTCTGCAGACAGTTGGAGACTTCTGCACACTGTTTGCTTCAGCATGCGCTGACCCCTCTCTGTCATTTTACGTGGCCTACTACTGCATGGCTGAGTTGCTGTTGTTCTCAGTTGCTTCCACTTTGTTAAAATACCACTAACAGTTGACAGTGGAATATTTAGTAACAAGGAAATTGCATGGATGGACTTATTGCACAAGTGGAAACCTATCACGGTACCACACTTGAATTCACTGAGCTCCTGAGAGCAACCTATTCTTTCACAAATGTTTGTAGAAGCAGTCTGCATGCCTAGGTGCTTGATTTTATACACCTGTGGCCATGGAGGGGATTGGAACACCTGAATCCAATGATTTGGAGGGGTTTCCCAATACTTTTAGCAATATAATATATATATATATTTTTTTTTTTTTTTCCTAATCAGGGTTCCACAATGCCAGAACACCTTTATAAGAGAGAGCGGGGGTGATTTGCTGTCCTAACACACTTTCTGTGGTATAATGCTGCTCCTCTCTAGATATAGTACAGTGAATGAGCGTTGTCATTCCAAAACAAAATATGTTTTTTCCAGGCAGGACCACTGACAAAAAATAGAGCCTGAGAAAAAGAAAAACAATTCAGTCACCACATTTAAGGACTAGTAAGTTGCAATATTTTACATTTTTGTTCCTGGGTTTAGAAACACTTAGAATATGTTACATTGTCATGTTCTTGGTTTTGTCTTCTTGAAATGCTGAGAATTCAAATTTTTCACTCTGGATCAAGGCTAGACCAATACTAAATAAAATACCTTATCCTGAATTATTTGCATAATGTTTGATGTGGTCAGTTTTGTTTTGCATTAATTCTTCTACTTTGGCTTTAGGAAAGCTTTTGAATGATAGGGAATGAGATCGTGCATGTAAAACTTGAACGTTGAAATTTCCCATTACTGACATCATTTCAGTTTTGTCTAGCATCTAACATAAAAAAATACTTTCATCTGAAATTTGATTTCTTTTTTTTAAATGTAAGACTCCAGTATGGTTTTTCTTCTGTTTTCCAAATAAATGGACATAAAATAACAAAGCTTGCATTCAAATATATACAGTATATACGTAAGTGACCTTTACTTATAGTCATTTTAAATAAGTTTAAATATTTCCAGAAATGTCTCTAATTGCCTAGGGGCTAAAACATTAAAACTGTACAATAAGAGAACTGCCTTGTTGCTTATCTCAACCAATTGAAACAATTGCCTCTTTTTTCAAACTTGGACTGCAAAAATGACAGTTGGTTGCTAACTGGTTGCTATTTGCACGAAGAAGCATGTATTTCAGACATGGAGAGATTGATATCCACCCCCTTTTTGTCAGGAATAGACCCTCTTTTGAGGGGTTTGTGCCTGGGAAACAATGCGGCCTGGGTCCCCAGCAATGCGGCCAGTGGCAGTGGTGTACAACAGAGCCACATTGGTCTCTATGGTAAAAGTGTCCCTAGCAGCAGAAGTGAGTACAGATCAGGTATGTACTGACGCTTTACAGAGTTTGACTATAGAGTTTCCTTACATACTTCTGGCTTTATTCATTCACAGGCAGAGGTGGTCTGAACTGTCCTTTTGCTGTAGCTTCTAAGCTGTGTGTCAGCTCCAGTACCCATCATGCATTCCTGAGGCCTACATATATGTTTGGCTATAACATTTCAGTAACTTGTATATGCATTATGATGTGTATCTTCTCTATATGATACAAGATGTTCCTTGTTGCTTTGTGTATATTTAGTCCTTCATTATAAAACATGGGAAATTTTCAGATGTTTTGTGTGCATTTTCTAGTATTATTAGATTGTATTTTGTGAGGGCCACTTTGTCTTTGAGATGGGCTCCTCCCAGTCCTATGCATGTGCATGGAGTGTGAGTGTAGTACTGTGGTGAGATGACAATGTTGTCAAACAGCTTGGCAGGTGGCATGCTATGCGTGCCATATTTTTCTTCTTGATAGCTTCAAGGTATCCCTCCTAACTATGCATATGTATCTCAGTAAGAGGAAAGAAGGGGGAAGCGCCACTTAAGCTCAGTGTTAAAATTCCATTTATTCTCAAATGGTGATATAAACTTACAAGCAGGGGTGGACTGACAACTTATAGGGCCCCCGGGCAACAGAGGATCATGGGGCCCCTGTGTCCTCACCCACACTCAAAACAACACCCAAAAAAACCTATGATAAAGGCACCAGGGGCATCTCATGGGGCCCCCTACTGACCCCTGGCCCTCGGACGGTGCCTGAGTTCCCAAATGGTCAGTCCGCCCCTGCTTACAAGATCAAATAGAAATTTCTAGAGGCCTGTAGAAGGAGCAGTAAGCTCTGGGCACATAGCCTGTTTCACTCAACGCTGCCTGTGTCCCAGCTCCAATCCTTCCATCCAAAGCGTTTAGGAGTCCAATGGGGGGTCCTACAGGTCAAGCTTGAGCAAAGGTGTCTCTTTTTTATTATGAGCGATAGTTTCTATTTAATCCTGCAAGTTTTTATCGCCATTTGTGAATGAATTGAATTTTAACACTGCACTTAGGTGGCGCTTCCCCCTTCTTCCCTCCTATATCCATATACAGAGCTGGACATCTCTGGGGACAGCTGCTGCTGATGCTTGCTGTATCCTATTGACTTGTTTGGACTTTTATGGACTGTAGCAGTCCATATTCTATAGTTTAATAGAGCATGAGCTCAGTTCAACCCCCTCTGTGCACCACAACTTCCAAATACTTGTCCCATGTATCTTGGTGCCTCATAAGAAAAAATGTATGCGATATGTTTAATAGCAGAAAGTAAAAAATATTGTTTTTTTTTTTTAAATTGTCAGTTGCAAGCAGCTTGTGCTGGGGGCACTCGGCAGGGGGGAGGGGACACAAGCAAAATCAGGGGATGCTGGTAGAGAAGGATTGCGGCTGCTCTGTGCAAAACCATTGAACAGAGCAGGTAAGTATGACATGTTTGTTATTTTAAAGAGAAAAAAAATTACCTTTATAACCACTTCAAAAGTAGGAAAAAAATGTGCTAGCTTTTTATTAATTTTGCCTTTGAAACAACTCGTGGTTACGTTTACGTGGTTTGAATGCTGTGCAGTTATTTTATGTTTTGAATTGTAAAATTATTGTTTCTCCAAGCACGAAGGTTCAAAACAAGAGCTGTAAACCTAGGGACATAAGACTGAACCAAATAAAAAAAGTAATCTCTTGAAAATGTGTTGGAATCATTTAAGGCTCAGCTAAAAGGTTTATGTGATTCATAATGAGTAGTATAAGCTAATACAGGGGATGCATAGTAAATTATGAAAAGCCTGCATACATTCAAAAAACACTGTATCCGAAAACAGGTGGAGATATATTCCATAATGCATGATGAACCACACTGTAAATTATAAATGCAGTCAGTGGATACAGTGCAAGATTACATGCCTGCTGAGAAGCATTATGAATAAAGCATCACATTAGAGTGGTAGTCTTACCCAAATCATGATGCAGAAACGTCAAATTCACATTGGCCATATAAGTTAACAACCCATGTTAAAGCTGTGATGACCAAATGGACTGGGAACTTGTCAGATGGCTAGAATCTGGAAAGTCAGCACTACATTAGATGGCCAAGCCCACTTCCACATGACCCAATCAGACCATAACTAAGCATAAACATGTTTAACATGCAAACATTTCTCTGCTACCCAAAGCAGGGCTTGCATGAAAATCCAAAGTCTACGTATGTTGCAGCCCCCCACCCCCTAAAAAATGAAAAAAAAAAAAAATTAAAGCAGTAAAAACACAAAACAAATAAATATATTCTTACTTTACAGCCTGGCTTCTGGTAAAGTATCCTAAAGCTGAGGTGTAGGCTAAGTTCTTTTATATTATTTTTAAATGTTTGTTTTATTGCTTTCAGTGTTATTTATTCAGGGGATAGAAGGTGGGAGCATAAACATAAGACCTTGCATTTTCATGCAAGGTCAGCTTTAGGTGCAGCCACTAAAAACCCTTGCAGGTTTGCCTCAATATGTCAGTAATGGCATTGCACAGACTTATTTAATAAGACAGTCCAAGCAAGAAGAGTACAGTAGCTCTCAGAACAAATTTAAGCTTTTATCAGGTCTTAACATTTAGGACAAGTGAAAGCTAAATTCTGATTGGTTGCTTAGTATAATTACATTTTACATGGTTTTCTTAGCTATAGCAAATAAGCTTCATTATAAAACATATGTCTTACATTCAGGCATTGCCTGAATCTGGCAACTAGAATACAAAAAAACATGGCCAGGAGAGAGTAATGTTCCAGTATTAACCCATGGATAAGAAGTAGTAAAATCTCTTGATTTGCGGTTTCTGCAATCAGCAGTGTACTGCGCTGAGTATAGGTTGCTCTGGTGCTGTCTACTTACTTGGTGTAACACTGATTCTATCATAACCCATTTCTGAGGACAAAGACCTCTAGCTCTGCAATGACAGCTATATGGAACTTTTTCCCCTTTTGTGCTAGAAGTGAGAACATCTTTATGGACTGTTTTCTTCAGTATTTGCATTGTCATAAAAGGTCATTTCCAATACCCGACAAGGTAATTTTGGGTAGTTAATTATGAATAGCTAATTATCAGTTACCTGATCATTCTTAGCATATTGTTGTGTACATTTTAAATAACTAACTAGATGCTAATCTATAACACAATCCTGCCTAAGTACTTTAGCTAAGCTCTCTTAATAGGACCTAATATAGTCAAATATACTGCCGATAAAGACAGCATATTCTAACGTTGATACTATATGCTTAGTCAAAATTAGGCCAACTTAGGCTCGCAATGATTGATTGAAAGCAACCAATGCTGGCCTTCATTAGAAGTGACGATTCTATTACTCTTGCCTCATGGTTTTCCTGGGTCAGTAAATCACCTCTTCGGCTTTCTTTTGACATGTCTGCCTTGGATCTAGTAAGTGATTTAGCACTGAAGGAATGTGGCACTGACACAAAAGAATTGTTAGCCAAATACAGTACATATTGACATTACAAGTTGTTTTCTCTAAAAATTAGAGTCCTTAAAATTAAAAAGCAAAGAAAAGTATTTAATGATATACATTTTTAAATGACTTGTTTGATTTTTCTTTCCACTTTTTCTTAGTTTCCAGTCCTGCATATAAATTTTTTAGATCTGTGAAGCTTTTTCCTGAAGTATTTCATTTAATGTTTTCCTTGTTTTTCTAGGACTATACACTCACAATGTACTTTCAGCAGTCATGGAGAGACAAAAGACTTTCTTATTCAGGAATCCCCCTAAACCTCACACTGGATAACAGGGTCGCTGATCAACTGTGGGTACCTGATACATACTTTCTTAATGATAAACGATCATTTGTTCATGGGGTTACTGTGAAGAACAGAATGATTCGACTTCATCCAGATGGAACAGTTCTTTACGGACTAAGGTAGGAAAGGCATAGAATTATTTTATTTTTCTGTCGATTATATTTCATTGTCATTTTTTATTCCACAGCAGCATTTTTCTAATTTAGACTTTGGAGACCAAACAGAACTTTAGTACAATTTTAGAAGACCAGTAATATTTTCTTTGAAAAGAACTTCTTGTGGCCTTCAAGTTTTTCCCAGTCAGCTACAGCAAAAGCATAACATTTTTTTACTTCTTTGTACCTTTAGAATCACATGAATGAAGTCATGGAAATTGAGATGTGACCAAGATCAAAGTAATTCATTTTATCACAGCTATTCAAGAACATCAGCTAATCTGAGGGCCAATGTTTTTCCCTTTGCTGTATAAATTTTAATTCAATTGTGGAAAAAATATGTGGAAATGGTTTTCTCTAAGCTAAAGAGTCCAGAAATTATGTTCATCCAGCTACACGTGAGATTCTGTATCCCATTTATGTAGAATCAACATATTTCACAACACTTTACCATTCACATTAATTTTAAAAGGAGTTTACAGTCTAATTTTCCACAACATGCACAAACCAGCACATGTTTGAGTAGTAGTAAATTATCATTCCATAATGTTTTTGGATTGTGGGAGGATACAGGTACGCCTATAGCAAAGCCACACAGCCACAGAAGGAACATATACAATTCATGTGGACTTTGCCCTTGGCAGAAACTAAAAGCACAGCAAAACAAAGAAATATTGCTATCCTCTGTGCTGTCCGTATTATGACACTGTTTGCCTTTCAATAACTTAGAATGGGATTATGATGGGAGTATATGCTTCTCCACTGCATGCAAAGGAAGTAAAAGTATTCATTGTTTGATATGTATGATTTAGGGGACTGCTCCTAATCTTAGAATAATAACCCATTTTTGATCATACAAGAGTTATGTTTTATAGTGTTGCTAATAATTCATGTGTACTCCTATCAGGAGAAATGGAAAACAGGACCTACAAAAGATTTCAATCACAGGATAACCAAATTGTTGTTTGGAGGATTTACATAATGCAGGATCTCGGCTATTTTTAAAGTGAACATGGTTTTTGGTTACGCAGGGCTAAGCAACAGATATACCTATTTTTTTCCTTTCCCAACAGCATTTATTTTTCTTTCTTTTTATTCCTCACTGATCTGTTCTGCCACTGACAGTGAAAGGAGGAAACTCTATGGACTTCCCATGTCACTGTGATAATTAGCCTGACCATCCTTACTGTAAGTTTTCTCAAATTCCAATCACACATCCAGGTACAGACCACAGGCAGTGATGGACAAGTTAGACCACGTTTTGACTCCCCCACAATAGTAGCCAAAGACAAACACTTTTTCATGCTGTATTTATTGACAGCTAAATAGATGTAGGCCATATGCAGATTATGTGACAGTTGGAGGGGGCCAGCACCCATCTGGTCTACATCTAGCAGAACCGCTATCCTAAGTCCAAAGCTACAAATGACAGAATCACTAGGAGGGCAAAGAAACCACTCACCTGCTCCTTTGACAAGACCAATGAGCTGTTGCTCTACTGTTGCCTCTTCCTAGTGAGCAAGATTTTGCAGCAGTGATTAGCAATGTACTGGAAGTATATTTGTTCCATTGAGTTATTCTGTTGATGGATAGTCACTGATAGCAACTGGATCACTAGTCTGACATGGGTTTAAGACTGACATCCTTTGTTGCATGTTCCATCTCTCTAACATAGGCAGTAGAGTACAATGAATGATTAAAAAAATTCCAGGGTGTTCTCCCATCCAGTCTTTGTTAAAGATAAAACATCAAAAACAACTTCACACAAGTATATAGAGCTCATATTCTTTATTTATTTCCCCTGGATGTAGGAATGACAATTTACTTTATTTAATCCACCATACTTCCCATTTTTTCAAGGTCATTGCTCTATTGTCCTGCTTCTATTTCTGGGACATTATCTGAGATCATAAATCTCTGCTTCCTAGTTCAATGGCTCTATGAAATGTTTAAAAACAAGCAATGTCACTGGCACTTCTGAATGGAGTACCTGCATATATAAGTTTGTAGGGACACATACAGTGCATGCATATATTACAAATGAAGATGGCAAATTTAGTATTTTTTAATTATATACGCTAAGTTTGTAATAGAGTGTATGAAAGTTCATCTCTTAATTATTACACTTGGTGCCAGAACCCATGTATTTGGAATCATAAAATGTTGGTGAGGCAGTAGATGTAAGAGTTCTAAACCTCCATCTAACTAGGAGAGTCCCAATGTCAAGTTACAGCATTGCAACACCTGTGTAGGTAAATATTGTAACTCCAAGGTGTCAATGTCAATGTTTATGAACCAATAATATGTGTATCTGTGTATATATATATATATTGTGACAGGATGAACGGCGAGGTGATAGAGGGACGCTATGTGTCACCTCGCATATGCTCATACCTGACAGTTTAGGTGGAGTCCACTCCGGGTTTTCGGGGCCACAGTTAAGCAGGTGGGTCCGGACCAGAGTTTGGGCTCCACTGATGACCACCAACAGGTGGTATAAATAAGGCAGGGCTGGAGCAAGGAGTTGCTCGTGGCCTGGGACTCAGAGAGGTGTTCTGAGAGAGCTGTGTGTGTACTATACCTACAAGAAAAGGTTTGCATTTGTTTTGTTTTTGGGTGACAGGGAGAAGCCCTCCACCTCTGAGAGAGGAAAGTTTTCATGTTTAGTTAGTGCCTGGATGGCAAGGGTTTATTTTACTGTTTTGTTTGTTTTGACCTTTGTGCAAACCTGTAAATAAAGCTGACAACCAGTCAGATTTTAAGAGCCTGCTGTGCGGTCTACCTTTTTCCCAGGGAAGGTGATCCCCCACCTGAGCTAACCCCACATATGGTGGAGGATGCGGGCAACTTCCTGAGCAAGAGGGAAGATGGAGGAAATAATAAGAGCCTTGCTGCAGGCCAATGCAGCACAACGGGAGACAAATCGCCAGTTTGCGGAGGCCCAAGAAGCAGACCGAGAGCTCCTTAAGCAGGTGGCCCAACACCTATTAGAACTAAAGAAGGAATCTGCAGATCCGCTCCCAGTAGAGCAGAAAATGGCACGGGCCAGCTATGTTTTGCAGAAAATGACACCTGCGGATGATGTGGAGGCCTACCTTACAACTTTTGAAAGGGTTGCTGTTCGGGAAGGATGGAAAAAGGAGCAATGGGCAGGACTGCTTGCACCATTTTTGACAGGTGAATCCCAAAAAGCCTATTATGACCTGGAACCAGGGGATGCCCAGGACTATGAGAAACTGAAGGCTGAGGTCCTTGCACGCCTGGGTGTCACCATTGCAGTCCGGGCTCAGCGGGTGCATCAGTGGCATTACAGGGCTGACAAACCACCCAGATCTCTAATGTTTGATTTGATACATCTCTCCAAAAAGTGGCTGCAGCCAGAGGTATTGTCAGGCCCTCAGATTGTGGAGCGTGTGGTCATGGACCAATATTTGCGTGCACTCCCTGCCACTTTGAGGAAGTGGGTCGGCCGTGGAGACCCTAAATCTGCAAACGAGCTGGTGGACCTGGTGGAGAGATATGCAGCCGCTGAGGACTTTTTTCATTCACCTGGGCTGTACCCCAATGTCACTAGGGGTGGAAAACTATCCGGAAGATCCTGTAAGACTGTTCCATGGGCAAAAGGCTCAGAAAAAAACGATAAGACTATTGTGTCAGATAATGAGACTGTAGGGTCAGGACCTAGAAACTGGCCAAATAGGTCAGGAAGGTCCCCAAAGCCATTTAGAGGTTTAGGTACTGAACATATCAAATGTTTTCGGTGTCATGCGTTGGGTCATATTGCTGCAAACTGTCCTTTAAATGGTGAACCTATGCAATGTGAAAATGCTTATTTAGGAAAACGCATGTCTCTTTTTGCACAGGTGGTATGTACTGCAGCATGTCAGAAACGCATGGAAAAGCAAATGTGTGTGATTGCCATTGATGAAAAGCCAGTAACTGCTCTGCTAGACTCGGGTAGTGTTGTGACCTTAGTTAAGAGTGATTTGGTAAACCCTGCCAGCTTACACCCTAGCACGATTGGGGTTATTTGTATTCATGGTGATACACGTAATTACCAGACTGCTCTGGTGGAGATTGATACTCCCTGGGGCCCTGTGACACATTCAGTGGGGGTGGTGCCCTCTCTGCTTCATGAAGCCATATTGGGGAGAGATTTTCCCCATTTCTGGAAGTTATGGGATAAGGAGGGGAGTCAGGAGGACCGAGCTCCCCCTGCTGGGGAAACACTGGAAACTCCTGAACTCACTCCTGACCCCTTTGACGGCAAGGTGGAAGGTGAAACTGTTGGTGTGTCCAAGGAAGGTTTAGACCTTTTCCCGTTCTCTGTAATGGCTGGGGAGCAGGAGGAGTTGGATCCAACCCCAGACATTGAGGATACGGAACAGGAAATTATCTCGGGGTTCTAGTGGGAGTGGACAGAATGTCGTGCCTGACCTGGAGGTCAGAAAGGAGGATTTCTGTACAGAACAGCTGAAAGATTCCACTCTTAATAGAGCCAGAGAAAATATTAAAATGGTTGATGGGGAACCAGTTGACAATGATGTAGGGGTGTCTTTTCCCTACATGGCTCTCAAAAATAACTTGCTATACCAAGTGGTAAAGCAAGGGGAGGAGGTGGTAGAACAGTTAGTGGTCCCCAAAGCCTTTCGCCGGATGGTGCTAGATTTAGCCCATGGGCATATAATGGGTGGACACCTGGGGGTAGAGAAAACAAAGGAGAGAATAACCCAGAGATTCTTTTGGCCAGGCTTACATGGAGACGTCAAAGCGCATTGTGAGTCATGCCCGGAATGTCAATATTCTGCGCCTTCACCCCATTTTCGCAGTCCGCTAGTACCTCTACCCATAATTGAAGTACCGTTTGAAAGAGTGGGCATGGACCTAGTGGGTCCAGTAGTAAAGTCTGCCCGGGGCCATCAGCACATACTAGTGATACTTGACTATGCCACCCGTTATCCTGAAGCCATCCCCTTGCGTAATACCTCCGCTAAAAATGTCGCCAAAGAGCTTGTCCGGGTGTTTAGTCGTGTAGGTATTCCAAAGGAGATATTAACGGATCAGGGCACGCCATTTATGTCTAGAGTTATGAAAGAGTTGTGCAAATTGTTCAAAATCTCCCATCTCCGTACCTCGGTCTACCACCCCCAAACCGATGGGCTTGTGGAAAGGTTTAACAAGACCCTTAAGAATATGTTAAAAAAGGTGGTGGACAAAGATGGGAGAAATTGGGATTTTTTGCTACCATATCTCATGTTTGCGATATGCGAAGTACCTCAGGCATCTACAGGATATTCACCTTTTGAATTACTGTATGGTAGACATCCCAGGGGATTGCTAGATGTGGCCAAAGAAACCTGGGAGACGGAGTCCACGCCCTATAGAAGTGTCATTGAGCATATCTCACAGATGCAGGATAGAATCGCAGTTGTCATGCCCCTTGTTCGGGAACACATGGAGCAAGCCCAGGAGGTCCAGAGAAGGGTTTATAACCGGGGTGCCAGGATCCGTACCTTCAACCCTGGGGATAGAGTGCTGGTGCTAGTCCCCACCATGGAAAGTAAATTCCTCGCAAAGTGGCAAGGTCCCTTTGAAATTAGGGAGAAAGTGGGGGAAGTAAATTATAAAGTTTACCAGCCAGGAAAAAGGAAACCCGAACAAATCTATCATGTTAATCTCTTAAAACCTTGGAAAGACAGGGAAAGTTTGTTGGCAGTACCAAGCCCCCAAAAGGACGTGGTTCCCGTGGCCCCTCAGGTACCTATAACAGAAAGCTTGTCAGTAGCTCAACAAAATGATGTTAAGGCGTTTGTGAGGAAAAATGGAGATTTCTTCTCTCACCTACCTGGACTGACGACGGTCATACAGCATGACATAGTTACCCAGCCTGGGGTCCGCGTAAATGTCAAGCCCTATAGAATACCCGAGGCCAGGCGGGAGGCGGTGGCAAAGGAAATAAAGGACATGTTAGAGTTGGGAGTGATTGAGGAATCTCACAGTGAGTGGTCGAGTCCCATAGTGTTGGTCCCAAAACCAGATGGAACAATTCGTTTCTGTAATGATTTCAGGAAACTGAACAGTGTGTCTAAGTTTGATGCGTACCCGATGCCTCGGGTGGATGAGCTCATTGACAGGTTGGGAACGGCTCGGTACATAACCACCTTAGATCTGACCAAAGGCTATTGGCAGATTCCTTTAACGGAAGCTGCAAAAGAAAAGACGGCATTCTCCACCCCCGAGGGGTCCTTTCAGTATAAGCGGATGCCGTTTGGTTTGCATGGGGCTCCTGCATCATTCCAAAGGATGATGGACAAGACGTTGAGACCACATCGCCAATATGCAGCTGCCTATTTGGATGATGTCGTCGTCCACAGTCCAGACTGGGAATCTCATTTGTCCCGTTTGCAAGCGGTCGTAGATTCGCTGCGGGAAGCAGGTCTTGCAGCCAACCCCAGAAAGTGTGCCATAGGCTTAGAGGAGGCCAAATATCTTGGCTACATCATTGGTCGAGGTCTCATTAGGCCTCAGATCAATAAAATTGAGGCAATTCAAAAGTGGCCCCAACCTGTAAATAAAAAGCAAGTCCGGGCATTTCTTGGAATCACGGGATACTACAGGCGGTTTATCCCCAATTTTGCCACCATTGCAGCCCCACTGACAGATCTGACAAAAGGTAGGGGGTCGGTCATGATTAAGTGGAATCCTGAGGCGGAGACCGCATTTCAAAGGCTGAAACAAGCTCTCTGTGCCCAACCTGTGCTTGTGACCCCAGATTTCACAACAGAGTTTGTGGTACAGACTGATGCCTCTGATGTGGGACTAGGTGCTGTCCTGTCTCAAATCAGAGAAGGGGAGGAGCACCCTGTGGTCTTCCTAAGTAGAAAGCTCAACAAACATGAGAGAAACTATGCCATTGTGGAGAAGGAATGTTTGGCCATCAAATGGGCCTTGGAGGCCCTGAAATATTACCTGTTAGGAAGACCATTCAAGTTGGTTACTGATCATGCCCCGCTCAAATGGATGTGTGATAATAAGGAGAAAAACAGTCGAGTGACAAGGTGGTTTCTCGCGTTACAAGTGTTCAAATTCACAGTGGAACACAGAGCGGGGAAACTACAAAGTAATGTAGATGCCCTTTCCCGGGTCCATTGCCTGGTTGGAACAGTTGCTCAGCCGCAGGGGCTTGAGCAGAGGGGGGGGATATGTGACAGGATGAACGGCGAGGTGATAGAGGGACGCTATGTGTCACCTCGCATATGCTCATACCTGACAGTTTAGGTGGAGTCCACTCCGGGTTTTCGGGGCCACAGTTAAGCAGGTGGGTCCGGACCAGAGTTTGGGCTCCACTGATGACCACCAACAGGTGGTATAAATAAGGCAGGGCTGGAGCAAGGAGTTGCTCGTGGCCTGGGACTCAGAGAGGTGTTCTGAGAGAGCTGTGTGTGTACTATACCTACAAGAAAAGGTTTGCATTTGTTTTGTTTTTGGGTGACAGGGAGAAGCCCTCCACCTCTGAGAGAGGAAAGTTTTCATGTTTAGTTAGTGCCTGGATGGCAAGGGTTTATTTTACTGTTTTGTTTGTTTTGACCTTTGTGCAAACCTGTAAATAAAGCTGACAACCAGTCAGATTTTAAGAGCCTGCTGTGCGGTCTACCTTTTTCCCAGGGAAGGTGATCCCCCACCTGAGCTAACCCCACAATATATATATATATATATATATATATATATATATATAGACAGTGCTAGGCCCTGCCACTGTGAAAATCCTTGGGAAAAGGACACAGGGTTTGCATGCATGTAGACTGTGGGACTTCGGAGTATCGATTATGAGCATAGAACACAGTTTTTAAAGCTTTCTCTGGATTTTGGTATTCCTGGATCGGGGTCCATAGTTTGGAGATTTCAAAGTGCTTTGGGAAGGAAGAAATCTCCAACCTAATATCCAGATCTTGCTGAAGACCATAAGGGTGTGTGTCCAGGTGCAAACAATCCTATAATGAAGAACTGGGAATAGTTCAGGGCTCCGGCTAGGAGGGAGATATGCTCCTATCTGAAGATAGGTGTGTGGTCCTGTCTGGAGACAGAGGTGATCTACTTGAGCAACAGTGCACCGTGTTGGAGTGGTTCCATTTTCATTGGATCAAGAGAGTTGGAACAGCTGAGAGAGTCTGGACGACTATGAGCAGTGCTGCAACCAGAAGAGAGTCCGCATGGACTGAAAATATCTGTAAGTCTCAGAGGAATGAGAGTGCCAGGGGTATCAGGAGAACCCCTACCTAGAGGCAAATGGGGCCCATGCAGCAAGGTGCTGTAACCAAGGCTGAGTTAGCCAAGAGAGCCAGGTGGCTTGGTATTTTTCTGTTACCTGTTTTGTTGTGTGATCGCTCCAGATGTTAACCCCTTTCCTGCCCAGTGCCATTAGTACAGTGTCAGTGCTTTTTATTAGCACTGATCACTGTATTGGTGTTACTGGGGATGTCAGTGACACCAAGTCAGTTCCCCCCAGTGTCAGAATGCCCACCGCAGCCACACTATAAGACGCTGATCGCCACCATTACTGGTGAAAAAAAATCCAGTTTATATACCTCCATTTGTAAACGCTATAACTTTCAGGTAAACCACTTCATTTACATGCATTGGGATTTTTTTTAGTAAAGACATTTAGCAGAATACATTTTGGCCTACATTTTTTTACTGGATATGTGTAATAGGAAAAAGTAAAAAATATAGTTTTTTAAAAAAAATTGTGGGTCTTTTTTTTGTTCATAGCGTAAAAAATAGAAAATGCACAGGCAATCAAATACCACTAAAAAAAGCTCTATTTGTGGGAAAAAAGTATGGAAATTTCATTTGGGTGTAGCATTGCATGACCGCACAATTGTCAGTTAAAGAAATGCAGAGCCGTTTCGCAAAAAATGGCCTGGTCAGGAAGGGGGTAAATCCTCTGGAGGGCAAGTGGTATAGCATTAAGTCAATTAAACTCCTGGGATATTGATCTGGTCAGTTAAGTAGCAGAGGGGGTTATTGTTAATCAGTTTCATCTGCTTTGGTGTGATTGAAATTAACAACAAGTGCACTAGATGGGCAACAATGAGATGACCCCCAAAACAGGAATGGTTATACAGGTGGAGGCCACTAACATTTTTTTCTCTACTCATCATTTCTGACTGTTTTTCACTAGTTTTGCATTTGGCTAGGGTCAGTGTCACTACTGGTAGCATGAGGCAATACCTGGACCATACAGAGGTTGCACAGGTAGTCCAACTCCTCCAGGATGGCACATCAATACATGCCATTGCCAGAAGATTTGATGTGTCTCCCAGCACAGTCTCAAAAGCATGGAGGAGATTACAGGAGATAGGCAGTTATTCTAGGAGAGCTGGACAGGGCCGTAGAAGGTCCTTAACACATCAACAGGACCGGTGTCTGCTCTTTCGTGCAAGGAGGAACAGGATGAGCACAGCCAGAGCCCTACAAAATGACCTCCAGCAGGCCACTGGTGTGAATGTCTCTGATCAAACAGAGACAGACTTCATGAGAGTGACCTGAGGGACTGATATCCTCTAGTGAGCCCTGTGCTCACTGCCTGGCACCATAAAACTTGATTGGCATTTGCCATATGAACACCAGAATTGGCAGGTCCACCACTGGCACCCTGTGCTTTTCACAGATGAGAACAGGTTCACCCTGAGCACATGTAACAGACATGAAAGGGTCTGGAGAAGCCATGGAGAACGTTATCCTGCCTGTAACATCGTTCAGCATGACCGTTTGGTGGTGAGTCAGTGATGGTCTGGGAAGGCATATCCATGGAGGGACCCACAGACCTCTACAGGTGAGACAATGGCACCCTGACTGCCAGGATGAAATCCTTGGACCTATTGTCAGACCCTACGTTGGTGCAGTGCGTCCTAGGTTCCTCCTGGTGCACGACAATGCCAGGCCTCATTTGGCGAGAGTATGCAGGCAGTTCCTGGAGGATAAAGGAATTGATACCATTGAATGGCCCCTTTAATTTTTTTGAGCAGTGTATATACACTGTGTGTGTGTGTATATATGTACACACACACTATATTGCCAAAAGTATTGGGACACCCCTTCAAATCATTGGATTTAGGTGTTCCTTCTACAAACATTTGTGAAAGAATGGATCTCTCTCAGGAGCTCAGTGAATTCAGGTTTGGTACTGTGATAGGTTGCCACCTGTGCAATAAGCCTATCCATGAAATTTCCTTGCTACTAAATATTCCACTGTCAACTGTTAGTGTTATTATAACAAATTAAAAGTAACTGGAAACAACAGCAACTCAGCCACCAAGTGGTAGGCCATATAAAATGACAGAGCAGGGTCAGCGCATGCTGAAGCACACAGTGCGCAGAAGTCTCCAACTGTCTGCAGAGTCAATAGCTAAAGACCTCAAAACTTCATGTGGCTTTCAGATTAGCACAATAACAGTGCTTAGAGAGCTTCGTGGAATGGGTTTCCATCGCCGAGCAGCTGCATCCAAGCCTTACATCACCAAGTGGAATGCAAAGCGTTGGATGCAGTGGTGTAAAGCACGCTGCCAGTGGACTCTAAAGCAGTAGAGAAGTGTTCTCTAGAGTAATGAATCACGCTTCACTGTCTGGTAATCCAAAGGACGTGTCTGGGTTTGGCGGTTGCCAGGAGAATGGTACTTGCCCAACTGCATTGTGCCAAGTGTAAAGTTTGATGGAGGGGGGATTATGGTGTGAGGTTGTTTTTCAGGGGTTGAGCTTGGCCCCTTAGTTCAAGTGAAGGGAACTCTTAAGGCGTTAGCATACCAAGACATTTTGGAAAAGTTCATGTTCCCAACTTTTCGGGAACAGTTTGGGGATGGCCCCTTCCTGTTCCAACATGACTGTCTACCAGTGTAGAAAGCAAGGTCCTTAAAGACATGGAGCAAGTTTGGGGTGGAGGAACTTGTCTGGCCTGCACAGGGTCCTGACCTCAACCCAATAGAACTGCTTTGGGATGAATTAGAGCTGAGACTGCCAGCCAGGCCTTCTTGTCCGACATCAGTGCCTGACCTCACAAATGCGCTTCTGGAAGAATGGTCAAACATTCCCATAGAAACACTTCTAAACAGTGTGGACATCCTTCCCAGAAGAGTTGAAGCTGTTAAAGCTGCAAAGGGTGGGCCAACTCAATATTGAGCCCTACGGACTAAGACTGGGATGCTATTAAAGTTTATGTGCATGTAAAGGCAGGTGTCCCAATACTTTAGGCAATATAGTGTATATACTGTATATATATATATATATATATATATATATATGCTTTATTTTTGGGTTATGAGTTGCACTTTGGGTTATGAGTTGGTACTTCCAAACTAATGCTGACAGCTATGTTTGTAAATGCATAAAATTGCCTCATGTATGTATTGTTTTGAAGACAAAGGCAAAAGAATGACCAACAGTATGCCAGAAGTTTGCCTTTTGCCTAAAATGTTGGTGTAAAGTGTTTCTGCCCTTCCCATTTAGAATAATGAAAGTCAGAAATGTTATGACTGGATGCTGTGTTTTAAATGCCATTAATTTTCCAACGTATGTGTATATAATATCTAAGTAAAAAAGCATGTGCCGTTTGAAAAAAGGTAAACTACCAAGCATCCATATTACTGGTAGATGAGTCATGTGACGTCTCTGCAAGATGCAAATTACAATTTAAGTTATGTACCAGCTGAAGTTGCAGAAGATAAATGCAATCAAATTCATTATAATTTGCATAAAGAAGTAAAGGAGGAAATCAAATGTAAAAAGCACTAAGCATAATTTTCCCTGGCAATTTCAAGAGGTGCTTCAGCTAAAAAAAGAAAATATTTCTGTCTGCTGTGCGACCAATGAATCTGTCCTCTTAATCAGTCAAATTCTTGGAACGTTGAGATTGCCAGCACGGTGCATCACAGAAGTGATTTAACACTAGTTTTCTATGATGTTTTAAGATGGATATGCTGAGCTTAAGTGGGAATAAGTATCTGATTTTAATTATTACAAAGCTGAACACTTGATATTTGCCAAAAATAATAAACGTTGGCATGGATGAGAGTGGAGATGTCAAATGCAGAATGTCATTGTAAAAACTGTGAGAATTATGTTAAAAGTTATGTAGAAACTTAACGCAAGTCATGTAAGAAAGGCAACAAAGATAATTAGACAATGTGCAGTAAGTTGGTCTCCTGTTCTTTTTAATGTGCTTTTTTTGTCCTTTTTCCAAAGACTACTTGTACTCAAAGATGTACACATACATAGATACATGAATTGATGCATATACTGTATACACTGCATATATGGGTAATCTTTTCTCTGTTTCCTGCTGATTTGTCACCATTGTCCATACTCTATACATTTAGAAACTCTTTACACCCTTTGCCTCTAGGATAACACACCCTCAGGGGACACAGTTTACAAGTTAGACTCTCCTCCCCTTTGCTTTCAAAAGTTACAGGAGTGATATACAAGGATTGAGCAGGCATCCAGAATAATTCGACTTTAACAAAATCCCAATAGGTTTACTTGAAGGTATAAATGTAAAAGAAAAGCATTTAAAAGATGAGGGTTCCTTTAAGGTAACAACAGCTATGTTTGATGTTGTTTTTCCTATTTGAAAGCAAAAGGGCATTGTTTATGCATGACAAATTCCTATTGCCTATTAATCTTGTGTAAAATGAAATTATGTGCAGTAGTCCATAGCCCAGAGTTCATATTTTACTGTTAACTTACCTTTTATTAATCATACAGTACAGGACATAGAATCCTGATCTTAAGCATGGGTTATATGCAGCTACCTTCAGGTGATTGGACACTGCCAAAAAAGCTGAAGGTATGTACAAATGCTCCCAGTTCCAGCAATCTTTAGTTTTTGCTAGAGTCCTTAGGATGTTTTCTCTCTACTGAGAAAAGCTTACTTCTTTTAACTTGTGGCCTTTTTTCAAGACTCTTGTCTCAAATCTCCTGTTGCATAGCTAATGGAGCTCCCTCTCTGCAGCCTTTTGGATTAATTGACTCCTTGGCTGAACCTTGAGGGATCGTATCTGGACCCTGCCTGAAAGAAGATAAGAAGATGCATGGACAGTCTTGTTTTGGGTACTGGATCCTGCATGGGTGCTCATCGTGGCACATAATACATTGAGTTAGCAGCACGCTACCATACATATCCTTGGCCAATTGTCCATCAGTGGTATAAACCTGTCCCTGAAAACCCCTTTTGGGGGTATGACCATTGTGTAGGATAAAGCCATGATGGGGCTTGTCTTTACCATACTGCTATAGTGTTGAAGACATCTGCCACTGTAAGTCCTGGACTTTGTGCCATTTATAATCTGGTACCAGTGTGTTGGTGCACCAATCCCTGGTGACAGTTGGGGAGCACAAGTTGCAACACTTTTAAATGATGTGTCACATCATGAGGGCACTTTTAAAACAATATAAATTGTGCAATTTTTTGGCTCCATTCTGACATTCTGTGTTGCATGGGCTGCTTTTGCACCTCTGCGGCTTCAATCTCCCCAGCTCCACTGCACATTCATGTGTCATTTTTTTTTCCTCTGGGTGCGCTCTTTCAAAGCAGCAACTCTGCTCCTGCCTCCTGCAGTATAGCAGAGTGATCCTTGGACACATAATTGGTTCCAACCGCCTACAATGCCTGACACAGAAGACTTCACCTTTCCCTATATACTGCAGTAAAGGTTGTGAGTACCCTGTTGAGGACATCTAGGACCACACATGGAAGAACATAGACACAGAAGCAAGGGGTTATAGGGTCTTGGCATCTCAGACTCAGCTAGAGGCTCAGAGAAGGTGAGGGTTGTTCCCTCTGGTGCACACCCCTCCTTCTACCCATCTACCTATGGGTAAATTGCTGTCCTAATGGAGACCGTAGATTGCAGGGGTCACAAACAAGATCCTTCCATCTCTCCTCCTGAGTTGGTATCTGGCTTAACCCTTGTGGCTGATATGCTTCCTAAAGAGGAGGTAGACAAGGAAGAGTCCCCCCTCTGTTTCCAGGGAATACAATAGAATAATATTTCTTCTTCTGAGACCATACCAAAAATGTAAGGATACCATTTCTACTCTTATTGAGGCAGTATGCTCAAGTTTAGTGTTAGAGTCTGCTCGCCACTAGGTCTCCAGCATGGGTTCCTTAAAAATAAGAACACCCACTATGGCCTTCCCAATTCACTTACTTTTAGAGCCCATCTTGTGTAGTGCTTGGCCTCACCCTGAAAAATGTTTGCCCTTCCTAAGCAATTTTCTGAACATTCTCCCATTGAGGAGGGTTTCCTTCAGAAATTGTCAGTTCCTGTGGTTGACACAACCATTTTATGCTTTAACAAGACCTTGAGTGTTCCTCTAGAAGAAAATATAATTTTCAAAGTCCCAGAGCACAAGCAGTTTAGGCCATTCAGGCCTTTTATTCTGGAACAGATCCTGCCAAGCAAACCAGCAGTTGCATCCATGGCAGTCTGTCAGACCCTTGCTGTCTGGATTAAGGGCATGGCCTGTGAGTATGGCTCCATTTTAATTGATTCCTCTTTTCATCACCAACTGGAGCTTTTAGCTGTCGCCTTGCGTTACTGCATTGACAATTTAGTGGACTCTCTCCTTTCCGTTCACCTGAGAAGGATCCCCTGGCTCAAAGGTACTCCCATGCAAGAAGCTTCCTAAAAAGATGCCCTTGGAGAGAGAGAGTGCCTATTTGGTACCTCTTTGGACAAGTATGAAAGCCACTGGAGTATGAATATTCTCCTTCCCTAAAGAAAGAAGGCTTGCACTCCTGCTCCTGAGACTAGGAAAAGTTCCTTTCACCTCTGTCAGGTCTAAACCCTAAGCCAGCTCATTCCTCCCTTCTACCTGTGGACCTTCAGGCCTCCATGTGTGTCAAGGATGCTTACTTACACATCTACATCTTTTCTTTTCATCAATACTATTTACCAAGATGCTTTCCCCAGTGCTCTGATCCATTCCTGGGGGGAATAGTTGAATTATCTCCTGTTGAAGGACCAGTCTTCCCAAGCCATGTCAGCCAATGTTCAGCAGGCAGTGCAGTGTCTGCAAAGATTCAGATGGATCCTCTACCTTCGAATATCATCATTGGACCCAACTCACTCGAAGTACCTATGCCTGATATTGGATACAGCCCTATCCAAAAAACTCAGTACCTTGCACTTCCATAAACCCAGTTTAACTCCAGACTGTAGCAACTCAACAGATGAAGGACAAACAGATGCTGTTAAACCCAGTGCTGGAGTTTGGAACATCCTTACCCCCAAAGATGTGGGAAGTTTCACAACACATGCCAGCCTATTGGGCTGGCGCCCTGTCAATACAAGTGACTTGGTTATTGAAGGAAGCTCAAGTGATTTTCACTTTGAAAGAACTGGACATTCCTGTTCAGTTTGCCAACCACATTGCAGGTGGGAAGAGTTGGCAGGTGGATTTTCTCTGGATTCGAGGAAATAGGCTATGCATTCAGAGGTATTCAAGCTCTTAGGCACAATGGGGGAAAGCTTGAGTACCCTGGATTCCAGACTTAACAAACAACTGGACAGGTTTCACAGTGTCTTCACCGTGGCCTTCACAGTGGATGCTCCGGTAACTCTGTGGTATTAGCTTAATTTGATCTATGACTTTCTTCCTTTTCAGCTCCTCCCTCATCTAGGCATTCCAGTGATTCTCAATTAACCAACCTGGTTTAGGAGGACATTGTACTTAGATATACTCAGACTTTTGACAAACTCATTAGGGTCTTCTGTCCCATGAGCCCATCTACCATCTTGCTTCACAGTTGCTGCTTTAACATCATGACAGTTGAAGCTCAGTTTCTGAGGGCCATCAGCCTATCAGGTTTGGTCATCCATTCACTCCTAAAGGCTAGGAAATCATCGTATCACAAAGTCCACCATCACAACTGGAAGGCCTACTTTTATGGTAAAAAGTTAGACAATTCAATCAGTGGGATTCAATCTGTAATTCCTTCAGTCTGGTCTGGACCAGCATCTGGCCTTGAGCACCTTCAAAGGGAAAATTGTATCCCTGGCCTTTCTATTTCAGAGACCTTTCATTCTCATTCCAAGTTTAAAGCCTTTGTGCAGAGTGTTGTGCCCATTGCTCCACCTATATGTTCCTCTGTGGTTCCATAGGACCTTAGCCTGATTTTTTTCGTTCCTTCAGAGGCCACTGTGCAAAGCCACTTGGAATTATCTGACCTCACTCACAAGGTGGCCTTTATTGTTGTTATCACCTCTGAGTGGCAGGTTTCTGAGTTAGTGACCTTACCTTGTAAATAACCTTTCTTAGTCTTCCACAGGGACATAAAGTGATTTCCTTCTTCCACCTTAACCAGGTCATTGCTTTTCACTCATTACATCCTGTTCTGAAACATCCTAAATAAATTTCCCTTCACTATCTTGACATGGTATGTGCTATGAACATATTCCTTTTGCTACAGCTTTTTTTAAACAAATGGTTTCCCATCTTTGTTCTCCAAAGTATGGTCTAAAGGATAGGGTTCCTCCTTTCCTGGTTAACGTGTACTTCACCAGATTCATTAGTGCTTCATTCTCAGCATCACACAGCTGTTTCTCAGAATTGCAAGGCTGCCACCTGGTCCTCTGATCACACATTTATTAAAATGGTTGTAAAGGCTGAAGGTTTCTTACTTTCATGCAGTCTATACATGAATGTAAGAATCCTTCAGTGTGCTGCTCCCCCCCCCCAATACTTACCTGAGCCCCATCTCGATCCAGTGCTGTCCACAGCAGCCTTGGCTCTCCTGGGTCTCTCTTTCCTCATTGGATGAGACACAGCAGGGGGAGCCATTGGCTCCCACTGCTGTCAATCAAAGCCAATGAGGAGCGAGTGGGGGGCAGGGTTGAGCTGTGCTCTGTGTGTCTTAAAGAAATGCAGTGCTTGGGAGCGAGCATGCACAAGTGCCCCAAAGCAAGCCACTGAACAGTGGGGAGGGGCCAAGAGCTTTGGTGACCTGAGAAGAGGACAATCAGGGCTGCTCTGTGCAAAATCATTTCACAGAGCGGGTAAGTATGACATGTTTGTTATTTTTAAACTAGAGCCTTTAAGCCTTTTCACTTTAAGGTTTTTCGGGTGGATGTTCAGGCATTCTTTGATGCTAGTTTTAGGAGTAAGGTGCTGCAAGCTGTTTTCTCAGTTCTGTCAAACTGTTCCTTGATCTGTTGTTAAGACTGAGATCATGTGTGTTGCCCTTTACAATAAGATTTTTTTCATGGTTTCAGGCTTGGTGCTCACCATTCTAACCCTGCTGGCACTAGCCCTACATGTAGGTTTTAGAAAAAAGTGGTGGATTTCCTTAAAGTATACTTACAAGTTCTCAAAGAAAACAAGCCATTTCCATGAACCTCCCTGACCCATTCTCTGCACTGTTTCATTTCTTCAGCATAGGTCTGAGTACGGGCTTCAATTCTGCATAGAACAGTACTCACACCTTGCAACATTGTGATGTCTGAGCACTATTCTCTGCAGTGGTACATTGTGAACCCAGACTGGGTGATGCTGCTGTTTATTGCTTTTCTTTTTTTTACACAGATGAGTGCTAATAGATTGTCAAGGATTCACAAAAAAACAAGCTGGAGTTGAGCTTTAAAATTGGACATCCCCTTTACAATTGTGAAAACTATTACAATTTCTTTATAAAATGACTAGTTTACAGTATATGACTTTACTCAACTTTTTCTAAAATAGTTGAGGAAATGAACAAGTAAAATTATTTTTAAAAGAACTCAAAGTTGTCTAATTGGAGGACATTGCTGTTCAATTGGTAGAAATTATATGGAATGATCTTTAGCAAAGAGTATTGCCATTTTTCTTTTGCAAAATATTCACTTTTGCTGATTTTTTTTGTTGATTTCTATTTTTTTTAACCAAACATACTTGTGAAATAGTACAAAAATACCGTAGACTGACTTATCAGCAAAGCCAGCCTAAAAGAATAAAACGTTTGCCATTTGTATTGCTTGGCCTGCTGGTTGAATTGAACTTTTATTAAAACTATTCAGTAAGCATTAATCAAACATGAATGCATAAATTAATTGCCTGCCTATAAATAAATTAGTTAATTACGGGAAGACAAAAGCGCTGTTTTTCTGTGCTGCATGTTGTAAACAGAGACAGTTGCCAGCGGGGTACAGAGAATAAATTTGAGACGTGCAGATAAAGGGGAAAAAAAAGAAAGTAGGATTATGTAAGATACGCTTCAACTTTACTGCACCAAGTTTTTATTAAACTGACATGGAACAGAACTAGCGCATTTGCTGAGCCATAATCAACAAGAGCATTACTTTACCCTTGTGGCAGCTTGCAGTAGAGTTTTACATTCTTTAGCTTTCCCTTATGGGTAATGCTGTTGTGTGCAGGGCAGAACATGTCCTTCTTATCCAAGGCAACGTGTCCTCATATCCTCTTCTGCAGCTCATCTTTGTTCCTGTAATCAAGAGAATGGAATTAATAGATAGAATTTATCTCTTATTATTGCATTCTTATGGGAATGGCAGGTAGATCATTTTCTTTGTTTTCCTTTTCCATGCATGATTTTAAATAATTTTAGAACAGAACAGAATTGAAAATTTATTGTTAATGGTTTTTGGCTTTCTCTAACATATAATGTTCTATTTATTTTCTAAAAGTCTACTGTAAGTACAATGGGGTACTTATTATGTTTTTTTTTAAGATTATATTATAGCAATACAGCACCATGACAATGGTATAGATAAAAGCATTTGAAATGTATTCTGCATGTCCTTGTTGTAAAGAACAATTGTAGTTTTTAGGGGAGGTGCTACCGACGATACACATGAAACTGATGAGATATGGTTGTTTTCCAATAAGGGCATTGACTTTAACAAATCCTGGGTTATCCAGGAAATCTGGTTAGCTGAAGGCTATACATCACAAAAAACCTAGTTGCTAGTGGAAATATTTTATCTTTTCCCTTCAGATCACTCAATTCCTCCATCAACACAGTTAGAATCCCTACCAAGGAGCTATTGTGTTCTACTAGTGGGGGAGGGGGGCTTGGCGCGAGGAGCCGATCCCTGCCAGGAGAACACAGTGTTTACTGCTAGTAACTATAGCTGCTGGCAATAATCGCATTCTAAAAATCCAATATGAAGGTTGTACCCAAGTCGATCAATCGATTGACTTGGGCAACCAAACTGATAAAAGGCATGGAGGAGCTCAGCTATGAGGAAATATTAGAGGAACTGAATTTATTCTCTCTTGAGAAGAGAAGATTAAGAGGGGATATGATCAACATGTATAAATACATAGCTGGTCCATATAGTAAACTTGGTGTAGAGTTATTCAAATCACAGAGGACAAGGGGGCACTCTTTACGTCTTTAGTAAAAGAGATTTAATCTCCAAATACGGAAAGGCTTCTTCACAGTAAGAGCTGTGAAAATGTGGAACAGACTCCCTCAAGAGTTGGTACAGGACAGTTCAGTATATTGCTTTAAAAAAGGCATGGATTCTTTTCTAAATGCACATAATATAACTGGATACTAAGTGGATACTAACATTTATAGGTAAAGTTGATCCAGGGAATATCCAATTGCCTCTCAGGGGATCAGGAAGGATTTCTTTTCCCCATGCAGGAGCAAATTGGATCATGCTTTGGTGGGGGTTATTTGTCTTCCTTTGGATAAACTGTGGGTATGGGATTGTACATTTTTTTTATCCTTTTTATTGGTTGAACTAGATGGACTTGTCTTTTTTTAAACCAGACTAACTATGTAACTATGAATCTCCAAAATTCGATCCATCCCTGTTTTTTAGCAAATCATTACAACTCAAGTCTGGGCATATATAAAAAGCATAGATAAAAGCACCTCTGTAATAATAAATCATTAGTTATAGTTTTTAAATGCAACTAATGTAAGTACCTGGATTTTATGTTTTATCAGTCTCCTGTAACCCCCCGTACAGCAGCACTTAAGAAACATGTGAATAGATGGATGACATCATCAGTGTGATGCTGCTCCTTCACTACCCTGTCAGCAGGCTGGGGGTAGAGAAAGTACACCACAGTATTGCTTAACTGCAAGTGGTGTCATCCACCTGTCTTTGTTGTGTGATGGAACAGTGTAAATCCTAGTACTGGGTGACAGGCATACAAATACAGGTAAATCCAGCTCCTTTATATGCAATTCAGCTGTCTATTTGCCTGTTTTCCCACAGTTCACTTTTACCTCTACTCCCAGCTTAGTATGGGGCATCAAGAATAGTTTCTGTGAATGCTGGTCACATCACTAAATTTGTTTACAAATGTTTTTATTAGGAGACAGACAACAAAAACAGCACTACTTCATGAAGTATATCATACATCAAGAAAAAGGCACATAAGTAAAAAAAACTGTCTTATAAAACAGAATCATAGACAAAGAAAGTACACCAGTGAGGTAGGCAGTAAGATATACTGAACAACTACACAACCAACAAAGATACAATGCCAATAAATTTATGATAACCCATCATTCTAACAATAAATGCCAAAAAATCTTCCAAGCATCCCATTTTCTGTTGAATAATTGCATCCTACCTAGCAATGTATATTGAATACGTTCCATGAGCATAACCATATCAACTCTATGCAAAACAGAGGACAAAGGCACTGCTGGTGACTTCCGATGAAGAGCAATGGCCCATAGGGTAGAGACACAGATAGTATGAATCAGCTTCATTATGTTGGTTGGGATCCCCAAAATGGGAGATCCCAATAAACAATTTTGCAATGACAAAGGCCAAGGTCACCTCAGAAACTTTACACCAGATCAAAGAAAGACCAGGGCAAGCCCAAATATATGCACCAGAGTACCATCAAGGCCACAACCCCTAAAACAGAGGTGCAACATTCCTGGAAACATGTTATGTAGTCTAGAGGGGGTATAGATACCAACGGGTTAAAACCTTAAGGGCTGTCTCACGAACTGAAAGAGACCTAGATCACCTACGTATATTATCCACCATGGATTCCCAGTTCTCTTCTGAAAATGTAATACCGCAATCAGCCTCACATTTCTGTCTATATAAGGGAGTGCGGCAAAGATGGCATTAGAAAAAGAGTGATATAAAACCGAAATAAGACCCCTACCCATGGGAGAGTCATGACTGATACGTTCAAAATAAGTGATCAAGGACGAAGGTATCAATCCAAAATGGGAACTAAAAAGATGTCTTATTTGACGATATCGATAATATTCTCGAAGTAGAATATCGAAAAGCATCCGTAACATATTGAAGGAAATATAAGACCCACCCCTCTGAAAATCCGTTAATCTAATAAGTGCATGATCATGCCACTAGCGAAAAGCCTGTGGAGATGAAAATGCTGTGACAAAATTTGGATCGCTGAAAAACGTCGAACCCGGAGAAACAGGAGAGATAAGACCCAATTTAGATTTGTAACAGGACCAGAGTGTCAAAGAGCGAACGACAATCATATCATAGTTTGACAATGAGCGAGGGGGAATATTTGTCCATAATAAACCCGGTAAATAAAATGGGCGTATAGATTGAGATTCAAATCTGACCCAGGGAAACCGGGAGTTAATAGTCGCCTATTGCGCCATTTGAAAAAATTGGGCAGATAGGTAATAAAGCAAAACATTGGGAAGGCCTATGTTCCTTATATGTTGTGATTTATATAGGACAGATGAGGTAAAACGTGGGCGTCTATTGCACCAGATGAAATTATTAATCATTCGTTGAAAACGATCGAGAAATGTTTTGGAGACTGATATCGGAAGCACTTGAAATAAGAAAAGGAGTTTGGCTAAAACATTCATGTTCACAGTCGTGACTCTACCCCTAAAATGAGATAGGATACCTATGCCAAATCTTAAGTAATGTATACAGGCAAGACACACATGGTGGGTAATTGGCCGCAAAGAGTCTGGAGTCCTTGGGCGTAAGATAAATACCCAGATATAAAATCCGGTCCATGTCCCATCTGAATGGGAAAGAACCACGGAGGGTCTTCCCCAGGGGCTCAGCAACATTAATAGGCAAGACTACAGATTTGGTAAAATTTACAGTGAGACCTGACGTGGATGAAAAATCACTCAACAGTGTGCACAAATCAGGCAATGATACTAATGGATTGGTAAGAAATAGCATGACGTCATTGACATACATACATAACTTGAATTGTGAGACCAAAAGGGAGTTCCCCGAGATATCAGGGTGCGACCTTATAGCTGTAGCCAAGGGTTCCAAAATAAGCGAAAACAGTAAGGGCGAAAGTGGGAAACCCTGTTGGGTGCTTCTGCCCAAGGTAAAACAATCAGAATTGCAGCCAGGGAGTCTAATACTTGTTTGAAGTGAATCATATAGGGCCCGTACACCTGATTCATCGATAAAGCCCAATTTCTGCAACAGTGAAAACAAATAGGGCTAGAGGACACTATCAAAGGCCTTGTTAATGTCTAAACTCAGTAACAACACCTCCTTAGAATGCAGGTTAGTGTCTTGTATCACATTTAAGGTGAGATGTATATTATCCATGATAAGCCTATCAGGAATAAATCCCGATTGGTCAGGTGAGACTAAGAAGGAGATAACAGGGGTCAATCTATCTACCAAAATCCTGCTAAATATCTTTAAATCATTATTCATAACCGAAATGGGTCTATAATTTTGAGGTAGAAGGTAATCTTTTAAAGGTTTAGGCAACAGGGACATGTTAGCCAAAAGCATCTCATCGGGAAACCTGCCCCCCTGTAAAACTTAATTTTACATAGAAACCAAAGAAGGTGCTAATAGAGCGGAAAATTGCTTGTAATAACTGGTCGAGAACCAATGGGGGCCGGTGCTGTGGAGCCTTTCATGTAATTTCCTCCTGTGTGCAAGGAGCATTAAGGGATGATATCTGAGAGGGTGTAAGAGCAGGGAGAGGCAAGGAATCAAGCCACTAAACTTCCAGGGGAGGGGAATTCACCAGTGGCAGAGCCAATAGAGAGGAGAAAAATTCTTTGCAAATTGCCAAAACTTCATGAGGCAATGAGGAAACATTACCCTGATTATTACTTAGTTTGTATATATATGTGGGGGGGTATTGAGTGGTTAAGTTTCCGCACGAACATAGTCGACGCGGAGTTGCTGTGTAGTAAAAAGAAGCCTTAGACCAACGTAAAGCTTTTTCAGTTTTTTGGAATAGTAGAGTGTTCAATTCCAAACGCTTTTGTGATATCAGGCCCCTATTCAGGAGGGACGGGTTACTTATATGAGTTCTGTAATGCATTTTCCATTCACTGTGTTTCCAGCGGTCCTTATTCCTAGCTGCACCATAGAAATAAGGCAACCTCAAAGAACCACCTTGAAGGCCACCCACAACGTAGCTGGGGAGGTATCCGGAGTATTATTCAGTTGAAAATATTCCTGGATGGAAGTAGCTATTTCTTGACAGGAATTAGCATCTGTAAGCATAGAGTCATTCAATCGCCAAGAGTAAGGAGTGGAGGCTAGGCCTATAAAAGCAACAGACAACGCCACAATATTATGATCAGACCATGAACACATGCGTTTTCCCGCTTTTGTGGAATTGGCTAAAAGGATCGGGGAACAATACATGTAATCCAGCCTCGCATAAGAGTCATGCGGATGGGAATAAAATGTATAATCCGGAGCTCCCACTTTATGCACCCTCCAGGAGTCGACAAGCTGAAATAATTCTAATCTTTTAGTAAGAGATTTAGGGAAGAAGGTGAAGAGAACTTCTATCCAGTAAAGGGTTGGCTACCAAATTAAAGTCACCACCTACCAAAAGATTGCAAAAAAAGGTTGCTTGAGGAGAATTTGTAGCATAAACATTAGCAACCATAAGTTCATAACCCAAAATGGTGTCCTTTTTATTAATAAACCTGCTCTCAGGGTCACGATATACCTGTTATACCTCCAAGAAAAACAAGTTATGAAGGAAAGTTGCCACCCCCCTGCTTTTAGTGGAATGTACTGTGTAAAATCTTTGCTTATACGATCTTTGGAAAAAGGTAGGATGTTTGGCCACTGTGCAATGGGTCTCTTGTAGTAGAATAATCTTCTCCCCTAGTTGCTTATATTGGAGGAAGGCTGTTTTGTGCTTATTTGGTGAATTAAAATCCTGGACATTATGCGAGATACAATGAATCACCATGTTAAAATAAAAAAAACAAGAGCATCGAACAACATTATTGTATCAATAAGATCTGTATCAATAAAATTTGGTCTAAAAGATGGAGTATCCAGTACAGCAACCAGAAGGGTGAAGTCTGACTTTATCATTTTATGAAATATCCACGCCACCAATGTATGGCAAGGTGATCCACAAAATTGTGTATAACTACCAAACATGAAAAAAAACAGAGCATAAAACAGTAGAAGTAGGGCCCATAGGGCCCCTATAGTTAAAGAGATCAAAACAAACCATGGATCAGGTAGGCGAATTGCCTCACCCGAAAAGACAAAAAAACAATTGTAAAGGGCCAACAGGGACCAAACCCCACTGCCACAAAACACAGAGAGTAGAGTGGCCACTCCAGTACAGGGCAGTGACATCTCTGACCATACCCGGTGACCGGGTGGGGTAGCACGGCGTCTGCATCCACGGATACAGCCTGCAGGTGAAAAAGGAGGGGTCTAATAACCCATATGACACATGTTGCATGACAAGGTATCTAGGGGGTTAACCCAAAATTAACAGACAAAGCATATAATAATGCGTCACTGGCATGTCCCAGTAAAAGATCAAAATAGGGGATAGCAAACTGAAGCAACTGAAGATGAATCCTCATCAACCTGCCTCATGTCTGACCCTTCTCCTGTCACGCTGTGGTGATGGAGTGTTCCAGATGGGAGATACCCAAGGAGTAGAGGGTAGACGTTGAGGCATGGCAGCATCCGCTTCACCAGGATTTCTTGCCCTTCAAGAGGAGTAGTAGCTGTATATGTGCTTCCATTGTGTGGAATAATCAACTTAAAGGGAAAACCCCATTTGTAGCGAATTTGCTCTGATGAAAAAGCAGTGGTGATCTCCCGCATTTTCCAGTGTTTCTCCAATGTAGCCTGGGAGACATCTGGGAAAATTTGCAGAGTTGAGCCCTCCAGAGATATCACAGGGGTGTTGCGAGCAGCTATAAGAATGTCCTCTTTAATCAGGAAATCTTTCATACATACAGAATAATGTCCTGAGGGGGTTTATCAACAGGGGGCTTTGGACACAGCTCCCTATATGGTCACATGTAAAGGCCTTAACGTCCTGGTCCGGAAGAAGAGACTTGAACAACTTAGTTATGGCCTGTGAAAGATCCATTACAGCTTCAGGGACCCCACAGATACGCAGATTATTCCTATGATTATTATTATCAAGATCCTCTACCTGTGCTTGTACCTATGCAAAGGCAGCCTGTAGAAGGTTGTGATCCCTGGAAAGCTCACCATAGGCCAGGCTGAGCTCATCATACTTTGTTTCCAAGCGATCCGTTCTGGACCCAAGTGCGACTATTTCCTGAGAAAGAACGTTGGTGCTTTTATATAGTTCTGACTGGAATTTAGCAGTCAATTTAGTATACACAGTCTCCAGAAAAGATTCTAAGTCCCCCTTTGTAAGCTGTTGTGAATACTCACTATCCTGTGTAGATGGATGTGCTGCTGTATCCTGTGTAAAACGGGATGGGGATGCTCCGTCGGCGCCATCTTGTGACATGCTGCAGAGTTCCTGTGTCCTTAATAGGTAATCTGTAAGGGATTTCTGAGCGGTCCCCTTACTTTTTTTTTTTATTGATGCATGCAGGAAGGTCTCCTGGAGGTGATCAGCTGATTGTGGTGCAAAACAAGGGTTAGAATTGTCCCAAGGAGTCGGCAAAGACCTAAGCAGGGACGGAGCTCCTGCTACACATGGCCTTCCTCCGTGGCGCCGCGCATGTGCCCGCACATCACTAAATCTGGACATGCACTATCAGATTTTTTCCAGGACCACACATGACTGCTGAGAAGCCTAGGTGCATTTCAACCACTAATGTAACAAAAAAAACCTTGCCCCCCAAATTGACACAGAGGCTGATTAAGTTGGAATTAGGGCAAGGCCACAGCTTTATTGAACTTTCCAAAATGTAACAACATTCAAAGAAACCATATTACAATGCCAGTCACAGTTATACCATGAGCATCCATAACAAAACCACAGATAACCTAAGAGGCTCGTCTTCACCATCAGTGCCAGACAGGCATTAAACCGACCCCAGAATTAAACTTGAGGGCATAGCCCATAAAGCAATATCAACCGCTGGCAAGGTAAAACTGTCAATAAAGCTGTGACGAAACTCACAACAGGTGGGAGGGTGGGCAACTCTTGTGACACTTGAATCTCCTCAGAGTAGGGGGACTTGCCCCTGCATAGCAATCCTATCAGAGCCACTTAACATCCCTGTTTTAGGTTTACTCCCATGTAGCTGCCAAGCTTCCAGCAGTCAAGGCTCCCTTTCCCTTGGAGGAGGGAGGGGGGTCAAGGGGCCTTCATTCTATCAGGGCCATCCACTAAGGCATTTTTATCTTCTTTAGTGCACCAGCATAAGTACAGTATTTTCTGGCTTTTAAGACTACTTTTTATATTTAAAAATATACCCCAAAAATTGGGGGTCGTCTTATATGCGGGGTATAAAATGTCAACCTTGAGTTTGTTTGGGTCAAGCTGGCTGGATGTGTGGTAATACTGTACATACAGTATACCGTGCTGAGCCAAGCTGGCTCAAAACAAATGTCCCTATGACAGATTAATCTGTCAGCCCGCTGGATGTGCGGTATATATAGTATACTGCGCTGAGCCAAGCGGTTTCAAAACATACCGGTGCGCACTCTTGGCACATGCTTGTTTACATTGGGTACGCAAATATGCGGCCTCTCAGCATCAAAGCCCGGCCACAGAGAGGCCCCATATTTGCATACCATCAGCGCTAAGGAGTTAAAACTAAAGTATATATTCTACCAATTTTTTGTAACTTTGGATAGAATGGAAAAGGTTGAAACCTCTGTCTGATTTGTACTGCTATCCAGTGCTGCTTTAGATAGATTTCCCCTTATAACGTCCTGGTGAAAATGATTTCACCAAGCAGGAAATTGAGGAAACACCAACAGAAATAAGACTTTTTCCAGGACGGTAGAAGAAGGCTATTTATTGCTGTTTGTCCTGGTAGAGATTTCCTCTCACTTCCTGTAAAATGAAATTTTTGACACTGTGATAGTACCTGTTGAAATGCATTCATGTTCATGTATTTTTGTACAGCAACCATATGAATGTAAGTTTTCAGTAAAGATACAGTATATTCTTCATCCAGTAGATGGCAGTGTTTTTAAGTTTGTACCTGCATCTATGATAAACTCTATGTATTTTCTCTATAAGAAAGTTTCCTGTTTCCTGTTTGTAGAGAAGCAGCAGATAAACACATGTAGATTGTGCAATGTCTGTTATGTAGGGCTATATACAGAATCTTTAACAGTACCAGATATCTCTATAACAGAGCCCCAGGTAGCAGTAACAAAATGATAAGGGTTCTAATCCTTCCTTACTCTATCCAAACTGAAAAACATTTGACTAGACATACAAATTAAACCTTGAGATGCAGTACATACAGAGAGACGTACTGGCACAAAAGATAAAAACAAAGATGTACAGCACAGGGTTCAGGTAGCTTACTTCTACTGCCTTTCTTCTGATGTATCCCCTATATCATTCTAGAGATTTCACAGATCTCAAATTAGCATAAATATAATAAATAAACATATCAGACAGATATGTGTAATTTTTCTCGCTCATGTAGCCATGACACCTTTCTACAAGACAAGAACATTACACTATTTTTATAATTCTCTGTTCCTTAGCTTACAGGGAAATGGGCTTAACACAGTCTCGCATACACAGCAGGATCAATCTGTAAGTAAATATCAGTAAAATTGAATGCCTACTAGTTTTTGGAGTGTAAATATAACATAGGACAATCTACTAAGCTTTCAAATGTAAGTTCCACTTAGCCACAAAATGCTGTATAGTATTAAAATTTCCTGTTAAACATAAATATGTTTGGGAACATCCATTTGGAAGGATATATCTGGTATGATGTGACAAAAATGTAAAAAAATAAGCTAGCCCTCTATAAAGTTCAAATCAATGATGAATCAGTAGAGGGTTTAGGGGGTGAAGTCTGACCATTCATTTGAAGCTGCAGACTGCCTAAACTGTTTAGTATTACTCCCGTAGGAACTGCAAGAATACTGTCCAGGTCCTCCCCAAATACCTTGCCCCATAGCCAGACACCAATTATCAGTCTAGGGGTGTTTTTTCTATTTTTGAAAAATGGGGATAGGGATGAGGGAGATGAGTGGGTTACTCCAGATTAGGAACTATGTACACAGGACTTTGACTACTTTAGAACAAGCTATATCTAAGTCCGTGCTGGAATCAAACAGTGGAATTCAGTTTTAGGCAGAAGCAATAAGTAGTAGCAGTAAATCAGTAGCTTCTTTAGAGACCAGAGCAGTGTCCCTTTAAGTAGTAGTAGGGCAAATAAACAAAGCTCTTCTGAACATTAGCTGCTATTCCTTTTGCTAAACCCGCAGCTGACTTCCTAGCACCAGAGAGGGTTAAACAACACAGTCTCTAAGATCCTTAGGGATGTCTGTACTCACAGGGCCCAAGAGCAACTCCATGATTCCAGACAAGATCTTCAGGAGACAGCCCCTCAGCATAGCAGAATACGGGTCTCAGCATTCAGGCCCTCAGGTAGCCCATCTGAGTCCTACGGCAGCAGCTGCCTGGGAGGACAGTGTGCCCTCTCCCAAACTTGGGCAATCCTAGCCAGGAAAAGCCCAGAGCTTTGTGTGCTCAGTGAATATATACAGTTACCCAGTATGCCTTAGAACCCCTCTCTCTGAGACTGTATCAATATTCATGCTGCCATCTGCATAACTCCACACCTATCATCCAGAAACTTCTGTAGTCTCCTGGATACAGAAGAAGCTAGGCAGACTAGTAGCACCTGAGCACACAGAGCACACCTCACTAAATGATCACAGCTCACTCAGTACAGGTAGCTAATTATGCTTTTTCCTAACAATATATACAGTCAGTTTGACTATAGAGGTACAACTAATTCGCCTATCAAACGCATGACTAATCCTATCTATCTACTGCTAGCACCTACCTAGGAGGGTGCTACAGCTATGTTCCCTATTGTACACCACTAAGAACATTTGATATGTGTGGTCTTCCAGCTCAGAAATAAAATGCGGTGGCACCTTTTTTTGCAGTCAACCTGAAGTTTTCCTCTCATTGCTAATGTGATGACATTATCATTAGAGATGAGCGAAGAAATGAAAAATTCGATTCGACTGATTCGGCGAATTCGTGGACAATATTCGATTCGAGTCGAATAAATTCGCTGTGAATTTAACTTAAAAAAGGGTGTTTCTAGGCTTCAGAGAGACTTAATATTAGTGCAGAACACTGTACCTTTAATTTAAATGCCCTTGGAGTCTGCTGGGGAAGAGAAATAATACTGTCTGTCAGTATGACATGCAGATGAGTGCCGTCGATCTTAGAATCACTGCACACTTCACTCCTTTGGCCAGTCACGGGGCCAAAACCAGTGTTTGGAGCCACAGTGTGGCGGTGGAGGCAGCAGCAATGGGAGGCCATACAGCAACCTATGACAAAATGGAAACCAGCAGGAGCGTGAGGAGACCTGAAAGTGGCACATGGCAGAGTGGGAGCAATGGGAGGCGGTACAGGGACCCAGGTCACACTGTGGGCCCAGCAGCAGCGTGACCAGGCGGTACGGGGGCCCATGGCCGATATGGGGCTTGGTGGCACCTATGGAAGGCCTGTAATCTGCCAGCAACCTATGACAAAATGGACAACCGCAGGAGTGTGAGGAGATTTCAAAGTGGCACATGGCAGAGTGGAAGCAATGGGAGGCCGTACAGGGTCCCAGGTCACACTGTGGGCTCAGCAGCAGCGTGACCAGGAGGTACGGGGGCCCATGGTCGATATGGGGCCTGGCGGCACCTATGGAAGGCCGCTAATCTGCCAGCAACCTATGACAAAATGGACAACCGCAGGAGTGTGAGGAGATTTCAAAGAGGTACATGGCAGAGTGGAAGCAATGGGAGGCCGTACAGGGACCCAGGTCACACTGTGGGACCAGCATCAGCGTGAACAGGCGGTACGGGGGCCCATGGCCGATTTGACCTCATTCATCCCATAGTCCTGCCGACTCACGAATAGCGTGGCCTCCTCAAAGGGCCTGAGCAAGCGCAGGTGTCACACATGAGCTGACAATGGCTGACATCTAAGTTACACAGGGAGTACCTTTATCCGCTTTTAACATCAGGAAATCTGTGATGGCCTTTAGCTGTTCGTAAAGGCGGTCTAACATATGTAGGGTTGAATTACACCTTGTTGCAACGTCACAGCATGAGGAGTCGGTACGGGGGCCCATGGCAGATTACATGTCTGGCAGCAGCAATGGGAGGCCCGTAATCTGCCAGCACCCTATGTCAAAAAATTTAACACACCAGCAGTGTGAAGAGACCTGAAAGTGGCACATGGCAGCAGAGTGTGGCGATGGAGACAGCAGCAATGGGAGGCCGTACAGGGACCCATGAGAGACTCTAGACTTGGCAGCAGCATGAGGAGGCGGTATATAGGGGCCCATGGCAGATTAGGGGCCTGGCAGCAGCTATGTGAGGCCCGTAATCTGCCTGCACCCTATGTCAAAAAATTAAACACACCAGCAGTGTGAAGAGACCTGAAAGTGGCACATGGCAGCAGAGTGTGGCGATGGAGACAGCAGCAATGGGAGGCCGTACAGGGACCCATGAGAGACTCTGGACTTGGCAGCAGCATGAGGAGGCGGTATATAGGGGCCCATGGCAGATTAGGGGCCTGGCAGCAGCTATGTGAGGCCCGTAATCTGCCTGCACCCTATGTCAAAAAATTAAACACACCAGCAGTGTGAAGAGACCTGAAAGTGGCACATGGCAGCAGAGTGTGGCGATGGAGACAGCAGCAATGGGAGGCCGTACAGGGACCCATGAGAGACTCTAGACTTGGCAGCAGCATGAGGAGGCGGTATATAGGGGCCCATGGCAGATTAGGGGCCTGGCAGCAGCTATGTGAGGCCCGTAATCTGCCTGCACCCTATGTCAAAAAATTAAACACACCAGCAGTGTGAAGAGACCTGAAAGTGGCACATGGCAGCAGAGTGTGGCGATGGAGACAGCAGCAATGGGAGGCCGTACAGGGACCCATGAGAGACTCTGGACTTGGCAGCAGCATGAGGAGGCGGTATATAGGGGCCCATGGCAGATTAGGGGCCTGGCAGCAGCTATGTGAGGCCCGTAATCTGCCTGCACCCTATGTCAAAAAATTAAACACACCAGCAGTGTGAAGAGACCTGAAAGTGGCACATGGCAGAGTGTGGCGATGGAGACAGCAGCAATGGGAGGCCGTACAGGGACCCATGACAGACTCTAGACTTGGCAGCAGCATGAGGAGGCGGTATATAGGGGCCCATGGCAGATTAGGGGCCTGGCAGCAGCTATGTGAGGCCCGTAATCTGCCTGCACCCTATGTCAAAAAATTTAACACACCAGCAGTGTGAAGAGACCTGAAAGTGGCACATGGCAGCAGAGTGTGGCGATGGAGACAGCAGCAATGGGAGGCCGTACAGGGACCCATGAGAGACTCTGGACTTGGCAGCAGCATGAGGAGGCGGTATATAGGGGCCCATGGCAGATTAGGGGCCTGGCAGCAGCTATGTGAGGCCCGTAATCTGCCTGCACCCTATGTCAAAAAATTAAACACACCAGCAGTGTGAAGAGACCTGAAAGTGGCACATGGCAGAGTGTGGCGATGGAGACAGCAGCAATGGGAGGCCGTACAGGGACCCATGACAGACTCTAGACTTGGCAGCAGCATGAGGAGGCGGTATATAGGGGCCCATGGCAGATTAGGGGCCTGGCAGCAGCTATGTGAGGCCCGTAATCTGCCTGCACCCTATGTCAAAAAATTTAACACACCAGCAGTGTGAAGAGACCTGAAAGTGGCACATGGCAGCAGAGTGTGGCGATGGAGACAGCAGCAATGGGAGGCCGTACAGGGACCCATGAGAGACTCTGGACTTGGCAGCAGCATGAGGAGGCGGTATATAGGGGCCCATGGCAGATTAGGGGCCTGGCAGCAGCTATGTGAGGCCCGTAATCTGCCTGCACCCTATGTCAAAAAATTAAACACACCAGCAGTGTGAAGAGACCTGAAAGTGGCACATGGCAGCAGAGTGTGGCGATGGAGACAGCAGCAATGGGAGGCCGTACAGGGACCCATGAGAGACTCTAGACTTGGCAGCAGCATGAGGAGGCGGTATATAGGGGCCCATGGCAGATTAGGGGCCTGGCAGCAGCTATGTGAGGCCCGTAATCTGCCTGCACCCTATGTCAAAAAATTTAACACACCAGCAGTGTGAAGAGACCTGAAAGTGGCACATGGCAGCAGAGTGTGGCGATGGAGACAGCAGCAATGGGAGGCCGTACAGGGACCCATGAGAGACTCTAGACTTGGCAGCAGCATGAGGAGGCGGTATATAGGGGCCCATGGCAGATTAGGGGCCTGGCAGCAGCTATGTGAGGCCCGTAATCTGCCTGCACCCTATGTCAAAAAATTAAACACACCAGCAGTGTGAAGAGACCTGAAAGTGGCACATGGCAGCAGAGTGTGGCGATGGAGACAGCAGCAATGGGAGGCCGTACAGGGACCCATGAGAGACTCTAGACTTGGCAGCAGCATGAGGAGGCGGTATATAGGGGCCCATGGCAGATTAGGGGCCTGGCAGCAGCTATGTGAGGCCCGTTATCTTGCAGCACCCTATGTCAAAAAATTAAACACACCAGCAGTGTGAAGAGACCTGAAAGTGGCACATGGCAGCAGAGTGTGGCGATGGAGACAGCAGCAATGGGAGGCCGTACAGGGACCCATGAGAGACTCTAGACTTGGCAGCAGCATGAGGAGGCGGTATATAGGGGCCCATGGCAGATTAGGGGCCTGGCAGCAGCTATGTGAGGCCCGTAATCTGCCTGCACCCTATGTCAAAAAATTAAACACACCAGCAGTGTGAAGAGACCTGAAAGTGGCACATGGCAGCAGAGTGTGGCGATGGAGACAGCAGCAATGGGAGGCCGTACAGGGACCCATGAGAGACTCTGGACTTGGCAGCAGCATGAGGAGGCGGTATATAGGGGCCCATGGCAGATTAGGGGCCTGGCAGCAGCTATGTGAGGCCCGTAATCTGCCTGCACCCTATGTCAAAAAATTAAACACACCAGCAGTGTGAAGAGACCTGAAAGTGGCACATGGCAGCAGAGTGTGGCGATGGAGACAGCAGCAATGGGAGGCCGTACAGGGACCCATGAGAGACTCTAGACTTGGCAGCAGCATGAGGAGGCGGTATATAGGGGCCCATGGCAGATTAGGGGCCTGGCAGCAGCTATGTGAGGCCCGTAATCTGCCTGCACCCTATGTCAAAAAATTAAACACACCAGCAGTGTGAAGAGACCTGAAAGTGGCACATGGCAGCAGAGTGTGGCGATGGAGACAGCAGCAATGGGAGGCCGTACAGGGACCCATGAGAGACTCTGGACTTGGCAGCAGCATGAGGAGGCGGTATATAGGGGCCCATGGCAGATTAGGGGCCTGGCAGCAGCTATGTGAGGCCCGTAATCTGCCTGCACCCTATGTCAAAAAATTAAACACACCAGCAGTGTGAAGAGACCTGAAAGTGGCACATGGCAGAGTGTGGCGATGGAGACAGCAGCAATGGGAGGCCGTACAGGGACCCATGACAGACTCTAGACTTGGCAGCAGCATGAGGAGGCGGTATATAGGGGCCCATGGCAGATTAGGGGCCTGGCAGCAGCTATGTGAGGCCCGTAATCTGCCTGCACCCTATGTCAAAAAATTTAACACACCAGCAGTGTGAAGAGACCTGAAAGTGGCACATGGCAGCAGAGTGTGGCGATGGAGACAGCAGCAATGGGAGGCCGTACAGGGACCCATGAGAGACTCTGGACTTGGCAGCAGCATGAGGAGGCGGTATATAGGGGCCCATGGCAGATTAGGGGCCTGGCAGCAGCTATGTGAGGCCCGTAATCTGCCTGCACCCTATGTCAAAAAATTAAACACACCAGCAGTGTGAAGAGACCTGAAAGTGGCACATGGCAGAGTGTGGCGATGGAGACAGCAGCAATGGGAGGCCGTACAGGGACCCATGACAGACTCTAGACTTGGCAGCAGCATGAGGAGGCGGTATATAGGGGCCCATGGCAGATTAGGGGCCTGGCAGCAGCTATGTGAGGCCCGTAATCTGCCTGCACCCTATGTCAAAAAATTAAACACACCAGCAGTGTGAAGAGACCTGAAAGTGGCACATGGCAGCAGAGTGTGGCGATGGAGACAGCAGCAATGGGAGGCCGTACAGGGACCCATGAGAGACTCTAGACTTGGCAGCAGCATGAGGAGGCGGTATATAGGGGCCCATGGCAGATTAGGGGCCTGGCAGCAGCTATGTGAGGCCCGTAATCTGCCTGCACCCTATGTCAAAAAATTAAACACACCAGCAGTGTGAAGAGACCTGAAAGTGGCACATGGCAGCAGAGTGTGGCGATGGAGACAGCAGCAATGGGAGGCCGTACAGGGACCCATGAGAGACTCTGGACTTGGCAGCAGCATGAGGAGGCGGTATATAGGGGCCCATGGCAGATTAGGGGCCTGGCAGCAGCTATGTGAGGCCCGTAATCTGCCTGCACCCTATGTCAAAAAATTAAACACACCAGCAGTGTGAAGAGACCTGAAAGTGGCACATGGCAGCAGAGTGTGGCGATGGAGACAGCAGCAATGGGAGGCCGTACAGGGACCCATGAGAGACTCTGGACCTAGCAGCAGCATGAGGAGGCGGTATATAGGGGCCTATGGCAGATTAGGGGCCTGGCAGCAGCTATAGGAGGCCCGTAATCTGCCAGCACCCTATGTCAAAAAATTAAACACACCAGCAGTGTGAGGAGACCTGAAAGTGGCACATGTTTGAGGCATGATTCATGGCGGATTTAGTCAGTTGTGTCAGGAACTGGTGGTTTGAAATCCAGACTAATCCACGCCTGATTCATTTTCACAAACGTGAGTCTCTCCACACTTTGGGTGGACAGTCGTGTCCTCCGCGGAGTTACAATACCTCCTGCCGCACTAAACACGCGCTCCGATGCCACGCTACTGGCCGGGCATGACAGCCTTTCAAGGGCAAATTCAGCTAGTTGGGGCCAAAGGTCAAGTTTCGTTGCCCAGTAGTCAAGGGGATTGTCTACCTCGGTTGGCAGGGTGCTGTCCAAGTAGGCCCAAGCCTGTTGTTTGAGCTCCTGCTCCAGGTCCACCTGATGCTGCTGCTGCTGCTGCGGCTGGTTAGTAGTTTCCTCACTGCGCTGGTGAAGAAAGCTACTCATCATCGACTGCAGACTGAGGCAGCCGCTGCTGGTGGAGCTGCCACTGCTCCTACCACCCCACCCCTCCCCTGCTGCCATGCCAGCGGAACGCGAGCGCACAGGGCCCACAGTGTCTGAGGATGGACGTTGGCGCACAAAGGCAGAGACCAACTGACTACATAGGTGGTTTTTATAGTACGTAATTTTGGCCTCCCTCTCAGCAGGTGTGAAAAAGGCCACCATTTTGGACCGGTAGCGAGGGTCCAACAAGGTGGACAGCCAAAAGTCATCCCTCTGTCTGATGGTTATTATTCGGCTGTCGCTACGCAAGCAACCGAGCATGCTATGGGCCATTTGTGCCAAGGAATGCGAGGGACTCCCTGCCTCCATCTCCACAGCATACTGCCACGGTGCGTCTGGGTCCTCTGTCTCCTCCTCCTCCTCCTCTACCAGATGCTCCTGCTCCTCCACTCCTGTCCGCTGAGTGGAAAAACCACCCATTTCACTCAATAATTCCTGAGCACAAATGTCCTCCTCTACCTCCTCCTCTTCTTCCTGTCCTGCCCCCACAGGGGTCATGTGGCGTTGAGATCTGTGCGCCACGTCTACCGCACCCTGACCAGCCATTGTTAACAGCATTTGTTCCAGGACGTGCAACAGAGGAATGACGTCGTTCATCCCATAGTCCTGCCGACTCACGAATAGCGTGGCCTCCTCAAAGGGCCTGAGCAAGCGGCAGGTGTCACGCATGAGCTGCCAATGGCTGACATCTAAGTTACACAGGGGAGTACCTTTATCCGCTTGTAACATCAGGAAATCGGTGATGGCCTTTCGCTGCTCGTAAAGGCGGTCTAACATGTGTAGGGTTGAATTCCACCTTGTTGCAACGTCGCAGATCAGGCGATGCTGTGGAATTCCGTTCTGCCGCTGCAGCTCAATGAGGGTGTTCTTTGCGGTGTAGGAATGGCTGAAATGCATGCACAGTTTACGTGACATTTTAAGGATGTCTTGCAGTGGGATGGTGGATTTTAGGAACCGCTTGACAACCAGATTGAACACGTGAGCCATGCATGGCGCATGGCACAACCTTCCTTGACGCAGAGCAGACACCATGTTCTTTCCGTTGTCAGTCAACATGGTTCCGATTTTTAGTTTGCGCGGAGACAGCCATCTGTCGATTTCTCTGTTCATTACACTCAGCAGTTCCTCCCCTGTGTGACTACGTTCGCCAAGGCATACCAGGTGCAGCACAGCGTGACACCGTTGCGCCCTGCACATGTGATATGCCGGTCGGGTAATGGGACTTGGCACGGGGGTGGCGGCTGAGGACACGGCGGAAAAAGAGGTGGTAGAGGCGGACATGCTTGCTGGACCAAGGACGTGCAAACGTGGAGGCAAAAGCGTCGTGACCTGTCCAAGTTGCTGGTGCGGCTGTGCCGGCACCACGTTCACCCAGTGGGCCGTAAATGACATGTACTGTCCCTGACCGTAGTTACAGCTCCACACGTCGGCGCTGCCGTGCACTTTGGCAGAGACCGACATGCTCAAAGACTGGCCCACCATCTCTTCTACATGTGAATGCAGGGCTGGCACTGCCTTTTGGGCAAAGAAATGACGGCTTGGCACTCTCCACCGCGGCGCGGCACAAGCCATCATTTCTCGGAAAGGTGCTGAGTCCACCAGTTGGAAAGGGAGGGACTGCAGCACCAGCAACTTGGACAGGAGGACGTTCAGCTTTTGCACCGTCGGGTGCGTGCTCGCAAACTGTTGTCTCTTGGATACGGATTCCAAGAAAGACTGTTGACGGAATCCGAGAAGAGGAGTAGCAGGAGAAGGAGCATCTGAACGAGCGGAAGATGCCAACGAGCGACAACTCCCCTCAGCAGAGGTGTTGGAGCCTTGACTGGCTGATAGAGGGCGATTGACGACGTCGGGTGACGGAGCAAGTAACGGAGCGGGTGATGGAGCGGGGGCTGGGGCAGGCAGAACCGCCGTATGTTTATCACGGTTTTCCCAGGCCACCGAATGGTGACGCTGCATATGCTGACGCAACGCTGTAGTCCCAACATGGGCCCCCTGGCCACGCTTGCATTTCTGGCCACATAGTCGACATACGGCTACGTTTACTTCCTCGGGCGGCTTGAGGAAAAATTGCCACACCACCGAGTAGGAAACTTTGCCCCCGCTACTCTTCACTGGCTGACTGCTACTTCCTCCGTGCGCACCGGCACCACTACTGGCCGTGGTGGTAGGCTGCAGTGGAGCTGGTGCTCTACTCCGTGGACGTTTGGCTCCACTGACACTGATGCGACCCTGCTGCTGTCTCCTGGGCAACCCACCGACTGTTTTGCTCGCTGCCAAGCTGCCACCCTCTTCTCCTGATGATGCGGAAGAAATTGCCTGATGACGACGAGGCTGCCAAGTGCGATCAACCTCCTCATCATCAAGTAGGGTCTCCGCCTCACTACTAGCCCCCTCGGCTGCGTCTGGGTCAGGAGACAGACCTGTCTCTAGACCGGCTACCGAGCCACTCTCCTCGCCAGTACTTGTTCGCTTGGCTGCTGAAAAGGCCGATGTCTCCCCCCGTTCCTGACCGCCCTCTGTTAGCTCTTCCTCACTGTACAGTGGGGCTGAGCCCACAGCATGCGATACTTCGCTTGGTGAGGGAACAGCAAAGGACAGGGGCAGGTAGAGGACACGTGATTTCAGTGGGCTTGCTCCCGGGCCATGCCAACTAACGGTTGTGTCTGACGTACCCACCGACCGTTGGCTGTAGGTGTCAGAGGTGACCTGGGAAGAGGAAGACGACCGAGCCAACCAATCAATGACGGCAGGGTTGTCGGTGGAGACACGACCGCTGGATGACACCGGGAGCACTGGCCTCTGGCTGCGAATACTGCTGCCTCGACCCCTTCCTCTGCTGCCACGTCTGCTCGCTCCTAAAACATTGCCTCCTCTGCCACTCCTCTGCATGTTGTCTGACATACTATTTAATTCAACGATTAGGTGTCCCTGAGTAACAATTCTCTGGCACTCAGTAACAATTCTGTCTGTCCCTGAGTATGAATTCTGTGGCCCTGAGTAACAATTCTGTGTCTGTGCGAGTAACAATTCTGTGTCTGTGCGAGTAACAATTCTGTGTCTGTGCAAGTAACAATTTTGTGTCTGTGCGAGTAACAATTCTCTGGCACTCAGTAACAATTCTGTCTGTCCCTGAGTAACAATTCTCTGGCACTCAGTAACAATTCTGTCTGTCCCTGAGTAACAATTCTCTGGCACTCAGTAACAATTCTGTCTGTCCCTGAGTATGAATTCTGTGGCCCTGAGTAACAATTCTGTGTCTGTGCGAGTAACAATTCTGTGTCTGTGCAAGTAACAATTTTGTGTCTGTGCGAGTAACAATTCTCTGGCACTCAGTAACAATTCTGTCTGTCCCTGAGTAACAATTCTCTGGCACTCAGTAACAATTCTGTCTGTCCCTGAGTAACAATTCTCTGGCACTCAGTAACAATTCTGTCTGTCCCTGAGTATGAATTCTGTGGCCCTGAGTAACAATTCTGTGTCTGTGCGAGTAACAATTCTGTGTCTGTGCAAGTAACAATTTTGTGTCTGTGCGAGTAACAATTCTCTGGCACTCAGTAACAATTCTGTCTGTCCCTGAGTAACAATTCTCTGGCACTCAGTAACAATTCTGTCTGTCCCTGAGTAACAATTCTCTGGCACTCAGTAACAATTCTGTGTCTGTGCGAGTAACAATTCTGTGTCTGTGCAAGTAACAATTTTGTGTCTGTGCGAGTAACAATTCTCTGGCACTCAGTAACAATTCTGTCTGTCCCTGAGTAACAATTCTCTGGCACTCAGTAACAATTCTGTCTGTCCCTGAGTAACAATTCTCTGGCACTCAGTAACAATTCTGTCTGTCCCTGAGTATGAATTCTGTGGCCCTGAGTAACAATTCTGTGTCTGTGCGAGTAACAATTCTGTGTCTGTGCAAGTAACAATTTTGTGTCTGTGCGAGTAACAATTCTCTGGCACTCAGTAACAATTCTGTCTGTCCCTGAGTAACAATTCTCTGGCACTCAGTAACAATTCTGTCTGTCCCTGAGTAACAATTCTCTGGCACTCAGTAACAATTCTGTCTGTCCCTGAGTAACAATTCTCTGGCACTCAGTAACAATTCTGTCTGTCCCTGAGTATGAATTCTGTGGCCCTGAGTAACAATTCTGTCTGTGCGAGTAACAATTCTGTGTCTGTGCAAGTAACAATTTTGTGTCTGTGCGAGTAACAATTCTCTGGCACTCAGTAACAATTCTGTCTGTCCCTGAGTAACAATTCTCTGGCACTCAGTAACAATTCTGTCTGTCCCTGAGTAACAATTCTCTGGCACTCAGTAACAATTCTGTCTGTCCCTGAGTAACAATTCTCTGGCACTCAGTAACAATTCTGTCTGTCCCTGAGTAACAATTCTCTGGCACTCAGTAACAATTCTGTCTGTCCCTGAGTAACAATTCTGTCTGTCCCTGAGTATGAATTCTGTGGCCCTGAGTAAGAATTCTCTGGCACTCAGTAACAATTCTGTCTGTCCCTGAGTAACAATTCTCTGGCACTCAGTAACAATTCTGTCTGTCCCTGAGTAAAAATTCTGTGGCCCTAATAACGTTTCTGTGGCCCTAAGTAACAATTCTCTGGCACTGAGTGAAAATTCTGTCTGTCCCTGAGTATGAATTCTGTGGCCCTAACTAGCGTTTCTTTGTCCCTAAATAACGATTCTGTGGCCCTCATTAACAAGTCTGTGTCCCTGAGTAATGGTTCTCTGTCCCTAAGTAACTTCTCTCTGTCCCCAATTCTCGTTTCTGTGGCCCTAACTCTGTCCCTGTCCCTAGTACAGAGCGGTCTGCCTCTGTTCAATGACTGCAGGCAAATGAAGATTTCCAAAATGGCCGCTATATATACCTCGACCATTACACAGTGCTGGCTGGCTGGCTGCTGATTGGCTGATGCGATCACATGTCGTTGAGGAATGCATTATGGGGCAGCGCGCCTTGTCTGCGCGCCTTCCCCGACATCCCCGCTCCGTCGCCGCACATGTCAGCCGCCATTTTCGGAAAAATTTCGATTCGCGCGTCCAAATTAGGCTGTTTTTCGGATTCGGCACGAATCGAAATTTTTCCGATATTCGACTCGAATTCCACTTCGGATACTTCGATTCGCTCATCTCTAATTATCATAATCTGTGAAACATTTGTTCTGGGTTTGAATATATAGCCTATGCATTCTCTACTAGTGGAAGAGTTTTATTTTCAAAATACACTCTGTTGACTCATTTATAAAGAAAAAAACTCCAGTTGGACTTTAAAACAATCATCCAGCAATGTAAAAGAAGAAAAGTAATGCAATCCTGAGAAATTGTTTGTTTACAAAGATGGTGACTCCAAGCTCATACATTTTCCTGCCTGAAAAAAATAGAACACACGTTTCATGAAAGTCAGGGTGTAGCGGGGAGAATAAAACATTCATTAGCCTCCATCCACCTTAGCAGTAATAAAGATCCTTATAGCTGCTGGAATGTTTCCAGAATCAAGACGTGCAGGGAATTATGTGGTTGTTTAGCAGCTACGCTATAAACATGAAAGCAGGTGCTGCTCCTTTATAAATCTGGTGCAAAATACTGAAAAATGCATCTTTGTAAATGTCATCCAATTATATTGTGAAGGTTAATGAGATATTAAACGATCTCCCAAACAAAATCTTTGTACGTGAGGTGAACAAGAGCAATTTCAATAGGTGTTTTATATTGTTCACTGAAGACTCTGGCACATTTGCGATTGTATGATTAGAATCCCCACACAGCATTTCTTTTATCAAATGTACTAGTCTGATTTGTTTGTGGGATAATCTTAGTTAAATAAAATCAATTTCGAGAAAGAAAAAAAAACTCTGTGCTCCATATTATAGCACTACCCCAAAAGGAGCTGCTTGGTAATTTGCCTCATCAGCCCCTCTGACACACCTGAATGAAAGTTACTGCAAGCACCTATAGGAACACTAGTGTGGTACCCTTTAACTCGAATGTGAATTAGTATCAGGGAATAGACACACGACCATTTAGTGATAAATAAACTAAAGGTTCAAACATTAACTGCAATGTGAATAATAATACTATAACTATTCTAGAGTGAACTCTAGGAGAATGGCTGAGATATAGTGCAATGTCTCCTGGGAAGTACTGCTTAGCACAAGTAATAGGTAAAGGTCTCTGGGTAGCAGGTGTAACGGGGCAGTTTTTAGTCATAACTCTTCAGCTGGTTAGCGTTGGGGTCCAGTTGTAGTGTTCAGGTGTAGGTGCACATGCAAACAGCAGTAAGACTACAAAATGGCTGTGTGGTCAGTTCCTAAGGACTCAGTCTCTCTTACAGCAGAAAATCCCCTCAGCAGCAGTTCACCAGTTCCAGTGATACTTCAGATCACCATTCAGTCACACACAGAGATTAGTCCACTCTCTGTTCTGCACCCAGATGACTCTGTCTGTCAGCACCCCATTACTCAACACTCCATATCCTGCACAGGCTGCCGATATGCAGCAGTGATGGTGCTTATTGGACAGCGATGTGCACCCTCCGATCTCCCTCACAGCAAGAGGAAGTTGTGCCCTCTACAGCCCTGCAGTTCTTTCCCCTCCTTCCAACAATCTCCTTTCTGGGGAATGTCTATCAGGACTACAGTTCCCACAGTGCATTACTGCCTGACTCAGTCTTCCTGCTCGGCAGCCCCCTCCTTTTGCTAAAATAGCTGCTAGCCAGTTCAGCACTGCAGGGCAGCAGCTACAGAGAGCAGCCGCAGCCAGTGTTTCTCTCACTCTCATTCTGAGCCAAGCACTTAGCTATAATATAAAGTCCAGATTCAGTTTTATTCAGACTTATTTTGGGGGTTTAAAGGGCCCCTTCATCATGATTTGATACTGTTGAGCAAAGTATTTACTGGACTGATGATGATCTGAGGGGCAATTCATATGACTTCTCTAGATGCTGGTTTGATGATGTAAGAGTCAGAGTATTGTTGGGGTCAGAGGGAGAAAATATGCCCTATCGTGCCAGTAGGCGTAATATTACCCCAAAGGCAGGGGTTGGGGATCAGTGGAGAAATAAGTTATAGGAAGTCTCCCCAATGGGGACAAGGTTAGCAGCTAAACCCTTATTAGATGAAAGCTTGGAACCTAGAACAGCCACAGTACACCTATATGAATTAAGCCTGCAAGCATTCATAAATACCATTTGCTGTCACACTAAAATTGAGGAATGCTAAGAAGGAGCGGTGTACTGCACCCTTATTATATAACTTTTATTTTAGGTTTAGATTGAGTAGTGAAGGGATAAAACCCCTGTCAGTCTTTTATTGCTGTCTGTGCTTCCCCTTTAGGAAGATTTACCCTCTCTAATTGTTCTGATTACCAGTGTCACTGTGAATAAAAGGAAGGGTAAATTAAAAATGAGTTGCCACCAGAACAGGAATAGAGGACAATACGTCTGATGGGGACACAAGTTCCCATTACAACTGTAGTTAGAAAATCTCTCACATTTGAAAGATATTTTCTCACTTCCTATTGAGACTACAGGACAGGAAATGAAGGCAAATCTCTCCAATGAAACACAGGTTAAAAAAAAGACTGAGAGAGGTTTTTATCCTTCCCTACTCTATCCAAAATGAATAAAAATGGTGGTTTTAGATATACTTTAAACATGTACCATGTGATCTTCCTACACCATGTTTATAGGTGAAATATTTCCATAAAAAAAACAAATCATGTCAACCACAAGCATTACTGTGTTAAGGGAATGAATATTATTTTCAATGGGTTTTTTTCAGATATTCATGTAAAAGGGATCAGTTTGATGTAAATAAGTTATATTTACTCATAGGCAGATTCTGCTTTGCAGTGATATGCAATGGTTATGCTTTAATGCTATTCAATAAGTCGTATGACGCAATGCCCTCCCTGTGTGATATATTATTTGGAGAAAGCCCCTATACTTTCTAGACTTTAAAAGAGCAAAGATCCAAGGCATGGACATTAGAATAGGTGAGGATTATTACCTCTTTAATTTTTTTTTTTGCTTTGACAGATTCACTTTAAACATTTATATTACTATTGAGCATTCAAAAGTGTGTACTGAGCCAAATGGCCTGGGGAGGAGATGCTGTGGCGCAGCAGTGTAATTTTATAGGGTAATAAAAAGTGGAAATTCTTTCTGAAGGATAGATGCATCCAGGGGTGTAGTAGTCTCCCAGACCTAAACATTCCGTCAGCCCAGATATATTTGGCATTCAGGTTGAATTTCTTCTAATGTAAAGCAAGCTAATGCAGCAGTTGCTCAGAAACAAATTGAAATGATTGATTTCCAATTGAAAACCACTGACTTCTAAGACAGGCATTGTATTGGCTTTCTTTTCACTTGAAGATTACACAACCAGCAGGAACATGCATGCAATGAAAGAACAGTGAAAGTTTTCACGTGAGATACCCTCACCTCTGGAAATAACACCCTAGATGTAACTGAATTGTTTTCTTTTGTGTGGTTTTATTGAGAACCATTTAACCAAAATAATTGCATATGAGTAATTATATCCTCTCAAGTCTAAAAAGTCTGATTACACACCTAACAGGATAGTAAAAAAGATGAAAATTGTACAACATATTGTTATAAAATCACTTTGCTACTAAAGTGTGGCCAGAGTCAATTTTACTAATGCTCACTTGCGATCACTGCGTGTATCAAGCTGCAGAATATCTTAAAGTGGAATTACACCGCTATATATATATTTTTAAATGAGCCGCTAGGAGAATTATGCCATAATGTGCTAGAGTGCACTGCATATTAGCATATTATGGCAAACTTACTTGTCAAATGAACCCCTCCAGGATGCTCCAGCTGGTCCCTTGTGCTTCCATCTTCTTCTAGAATTCCTTCCAGGTTCACTCTGTTCGGGCGCTTGAATGGCAGGGCTGCGATGATGTTACTCCTGCTCATGCATATGGGAGTCACTTCATCATGGCACAGAGCAGTGCCATAAGTGTACTCTGTGCTGCACATGCAGGAAGAAGCATTTATGACAGAGAAGGCAACTAGGGTCTCTTTTGTCATATGAATCCTACCTGTCAGCAATATTAACTGAAAGGTTAAATTCACCGTTTTACCAAAAATAATACATGCACATTTGTTTGCAGGTAAAAAAAATATGCATTTACTATTTATTGTTGCAGGAGCCTATAAACCATTTGCTGATCATTGGTACCATGTAGGTCTCCTGCTAATCTGTCAGTATATCTGCTTGCCTGTATGGGATGTACAAGCCAGCAGATATACTGACAGGAAGAATCAATGAACTACCATGGTGCTCCACAGTGCCATGTTAGTTCTTCGGGAACTACAAGTCAACAGAGGACTGTGAATGAGTGATGTGGTTGGGCAGACAGAGCCCCGTACGTCCATGTTTTTTGTTTAATTTGACAGCTAGAGGGGGGAGAGAAGATGCCCCTCTAGCTGTCCAAGCTGGGGAGAAGGGGCCAGTGCATTCATAACATGTTACATGCTACACCCTGCATATGGGTGTAACATGTAACATGTTATGAAATGTGAACTTATCCTTTAATCTTCTTCAGTCCACAGTCATTAAAGTACCAAAGGCAACAGAACCATCTGAATAAGAGGGCCATATTTAATGAATATTTAGGCAAAACTAGAAACTTATGTCCATACTTATGTATTTCAGGATATGTGAGTCCTTACTCATAGCAACCTATATTGCTATGATGCAGTAAAGATGTCCCCATTATTTAAACCATAGCAGTGACATCCATTGTGCTTTTATATATATTACTGGGGACCTGATTTTCTTGATTTCTGATTTAAACCCCATCTCGCTGTGAGCTCCCTGCTTTCATTGAACAAGGGACAGCAGTTGGGCAGGGTCAGAAGAAACCTTAGTCCAGAAATCGTATAAAACAAAATGTAGAGATTAATTATTTAATGCAACTAGTAAACATAATTCAGTTTGTCTTTATATTAGTCACTTGCAATCTCAGATTGTGAGAAGAAGGCATAGCATTGTGAGCAAAACATGTTCTACTGTGTTGATCAATGATGACAGTCTAACACTGGCAGTTTTCATACAGAGGAAGAGGAGAGACTACTTGGTTGACCCCAAAAAGAGAAGCATTATCTTAAATGAGCTGAAAATACTGGGGTATGGTTTGAGGCATGTTCGCAAACCTGACTAGACTTTGGGTGCGGAATTTGAACCCCACTGAAGTCAACAGGAGCCAAATGTTAAAGCAAACAGTATACCCCATATTTTAGGTTTAAGGGCAAGGAATTGTCAAACAAATGAAATGGGTAGCTGCACATTGCCCAGGGACACATGTACCAATGCAAAAAAAAACTTAAAACAAATTATTGGGAACAGCTTTTTTAATGCTTTTGGGATATTAGAAATGCAAAATTCCTGTAAATAGCATGCCTGGGGGATGCCCTAAACTTGCCTATGAAATTACACATACAGTATGTACGAGGTATATAACCTATTATAGCAAAACTAATATGTACAATGACAAAAAAAAATGTTAAAGTGATTGTAATTTTTTTTTAATAATAACAGGTTTATACTTACTTGCTCTCCCGCTCTCTCTTCTTGGGTCTCCTGCTGACACTCCTGGCTTCTCCTCTCCAGCATGTGCCTCCATAGAAGGCAGGCTTGCTCCTGAACTTCACTGTCTGCATTTATAGACACAGACTGTAGGCCCCACCCTCAGCTCCCTCAAACCTGTCTTTGATTGACAGCAGCAGGAGCCAATGGCTCTCGCTGCTTCAGTAAAACCTGTGCGACTAGGTTGTAAGGGAAGAGAAGAGCTAATGATTGGAACAACACTGGATTGAATGAGGGCTGAGGTAAGTAAAAGAGGGGGTTAGGGGGGATACAGATGTCTAAACATTTTTTTCCTTGATGCAAGGAATACGCTAAAGAATTAGTTCACCTCTCATTACATGTTATATGTTAAACCCATATTCAGGGTGTAACATGTAAGATGTTATGAATACACCAACCCCCGCTCCCCCCACACCCCAGCTTTGACAACTAGAGGAGTATCTTCTCTCTCCTCGATAACTGTCAAATTTAAAAAATTGCCTGGCCGTGTCATTCATTCACAGTCCTCTTTGAATGAGAAAGTACAAGTCCCGACAGCCTTATCAGCTGTTGGCTTGTAGTTCCCAATGAACTACCACGCTGCTGTGGAGCGCCGTAGAAGTTCATTGATTCTTCCTGTCAGTATATCTGCTTGTCCATACATCCTGTATGGGCAAGCAACTATACTGACAGATCTGCAGGAGACCTGCATGGTTTACAGGCTCCTGTAACAAAAAATAATAAATGCACATTTTTCTACCTGCAAAAAAAAACATGCATTTATTATTTTTTTAGTAAAAGGTGAACTTATCCTTTAAGTTAAAAAATGTTTACTTCTGTTTGTAAAACAAAGGCCAGGGATTCTCTTCAACTATACCCGACCCTTATCCTAGATGAGAGTCTGAGATAGATGTTAAATTGTTAAAAAAATTGTGTGGAGTTCCCCCTAAAATACTTACAGTACCAGAACCCTATCCTTGATGATGGTCTGGTATAGAATTAAAGGGGGAGCCCCATGCAAAAATCAAGAAAAAAAAAGCTACGGGTTCCCTTAAAAAATCCATATCAGACCCTTAGTCTGGCTGGCCAGGAAAGGGAGGGATGAGAAGTAGGACCCCCATCTTGAAGCATACTGATGATAAGGAATTGGCATAAGAAATATCATTCATGTGTCTATGTCTGCAGAAACTTGTTGTACTAAAAGTCCAGCACTTTTATGAGTTTGTTTAATATACAGCCAACTACATGATGTCAATTCATCTTCAATCTGTGACAATTTTCTATATTAACGAATGTCAAATTCTGTTTAAAGCGGAGCTCCAGTCCCCCTAATACATTTTTGGTAAAAGCAGATCCACGATGACCTTTCAAATAGCATTAACAATTGGAATAATTCAATAGTAAAAACATTGTAATTACTTAGTAATTATTAAAAATTTACCATGATCTCGGAAGCAGGCAGGCGCCATGATGGCTGTGGGCATCTGAAGCCTGCAGGTATTTATTTAAGGGAATCGGTGCTGCTGGCTACCCCAGCATGCACCACTCGTTCTCGTGCCTGCGCAGTACAGTCACTGCTCGGTTGTACAGGTTGCCATAACAATGGTGGAGACGGATGAAATTAATCAGTTAACCTGTAAATCACTTTACTCAGAGAAAGTTAGCCCATCAAAAGTCACCACATCCAATTAAAAGTCGATTACCACACAAAATATAGTTACCAAAGTAGACACATTAAATAGACAGTGTGATGTACACACTCTGCAATTCCAGCACAGAGCACAGCATAGGATGCAGCAGGATTCAGCATCCACGTCTTCCTGTAATCTGGAATAAAATGGCACGAAACACCTCCCATTTGCGTTATTTCTGGTTTCCAAGTCCCGCGATTACAGGAAACCAAAGGACTCCTGGGATACAGGAAATGATATCCCAGGAGACCTTGCAAATCGCCTTATGACGTCATCGCCTAGGTGGCCGGGACCGGAACTGCAGGCTTGCAGTGGTTTTACAGGTATGTATATTAAAATAAAAATTTCCGACTTGTTCTTTATTTCAGAGGGACAACATAATCAGGTAAAGTATGAAAAATGGGTGGACCCCCGCTTTAAATTTAGATGTGAACAAGGCATTTTACTCTAATATTTTGTGTTGCTTGTTTTTACAGCCTTCTCTGAATATTAAATAACTGTGCAATAGTACAAAATAGCTTTAACTTCCATTTGTTCTGCACAGTCTCCCATGCAGTAATATTTTTTTTGTAAACTAATCTGTTCATAAGGCAGGTGTTTGGGCATATTAGTAATACACTTTCATGTTATTCACATTTGGTTATAAACTAAACTAAAATAAACATAATTCTATAGATCACTTTGTCTTAGGCAGGAATATAAAGAAGAAAAAGATAAATAATTTGTCTGCTGGTGTACACCAAGAAATGGCATGGAAATGTGTTACTGCAGAGAATGTTACAAAAGCTGCACTCAATACATCATGATTTGCACAGTGCCATATGCCTTCACATATTTAACAAGTGAACCAAGAAATGCCTGGCAGTTAGGTCATTCTATGGGCCTCTTGTCAATTTTTCTTCATCATTGGAAATAAAAGCTCTAATGTAAATCTATTGAAAACAAAGTTGGCTAGACACAAGAAATGCAGCGGAGTGTACTAATAGCTTGCATAAGGTATCTAGAAGCTCATACTAGAGGATTCTGTTGCAGCCCAGTAGTCAACTGTGTTAAGCACTGGAGAAGAAGAATACTCAAGTGTACACATTTTACATCTTCAGAAATGAATTCTTCACATGGAATTGGCTCCACTTATTATTTTTATCCCTATTTATAAGAATTTTCTGGCACCTGTAAAGTACATATCAACAGTTTAAAATTTAAAGATGGTTTCCTAGAGTGGAACCTATAGAGTCATCAGCTCCTGCATTTAACCACTTCATAATAAAAATGTATCTCTTACCACGGTCCCCAATTAAAGGTTTATCTTCTCCCTTCCCTCCCAAAGCCAATCACCCAAATATATTTTTCAAAAAACCTTACCAAAAGCCCCAAATTGTTATCTGAATCCATTGTCACATGGCATGTAAGGTCACGAATTAGACTACCACAGGGAAGAGTCTTTTTGGTGACATGAACATTTCCTATTGGCTGTTCATCAGTAGGGTCCTGAAAATTCTAGCAATGGGTAATAGTGATATGGACTTAAAAAGTTGACTTTTGAAGTTAGCAATAGTAATGAGCCAAACATACCTGGGTTTGGTTAAAGCAGGGTTCCACAAACATAGTTCAGGTACCAGATCTGAACCACACTGATGTCAATGGAAGCCCAATGTTAAAAGCCGGTAATGTAATTTTCTAGGCCAGCCTTTCTCAACCAGGGTTGCCTTGAGGTTTCTTCAGGGGTGCTTTGGCAAAATGTCTAAAAATTGCCTAAAACCTGTATACAAGCCAGCGGGAGGAACAAGCCTGCCTTTTAGTTACATAAAGCCCCAGGTTTTCATTGTGCACCATTATGACCTTCTAGCCACTGGTGTCCTGACAACCAATGGACATTATCAGTTGATAAGGAGGATGTCAGCTGCCTGCACAGCATCCTAGTTTGACCCTCCCCTGGCCCTCTCCATCAATGCTGGGGTCACGCTAGCTCAGTGATGGAGAAATGTACAGTGTGCAAAAGTGTATTTGCTTTGGAAGAATAAATCACCTCCAATGTTGGGTGTCTTACATCTATGGATGTTGCTGTATTATACACAATGATTAGAATAGTTTTTAACATTTTAGAATGGGGTGCCCCTTTAAAATTATGGACAGTCTAGGACAGTCTTTTAGAATAGGGTGCCTCAAGACAGTCAATAACTTTAACCACTTCAAGTCTGGACACTTTTACCCCCTTCCTGTCCAGGCCAATTTTCAGCTTTCAGTGCTATCACACTTGGAATGACAATTGCGCGGTCATGCAACACTGTACCCATATGCATTTTTTAGCATTTTTTGAGACAGATAAAGCTTTATTTTGGTGGTATTTATTCATCGCTTGGATTTTTTATTTTCGTTGCTATGTAAATGAAAATGTCCAAAAATTTTGAAAAAAAGTTTTTTCTTATAAAATTTTGCAAATAAATAATATTTCATCATAAATCTTGGCCAAAATTTATTCCGTTATTTTTTTAGTAAAAAAAAAAAACCCAAATTAGTTTATAACCAAAAATTATAATTTATAATTTTTAAACATTTTTTTTTACATTTTTATTTTTTTATATTATTAAATAGGGTTTTTTTTTTCACATACTGTCACCCTAGCAGTACAGTGTCACCATGGTGACACTGTACTACTTGTGGGGGGTGATGAAGATTTTTTTTTTTTTTACACTGATTGCTTTTACACCCATAAAGGCTGTAAAAACATTAATTTCTCCTTCTCTCTGGCTGCATTCTTGCAGCCATTGAGAACTACTGTGTTAGCTGTGATTGGTCACAGCTTGTCACATGGTACATGGCTGTTGTGAATAGCCTTGTACCATGTGATCTTTGTGATCATTCACAGATTTCACACGTAGTAAGCAATGATGTCAGAAGTGACATCTAGCTTACTACTCTGCATGTGATCACTGATTGGCCAATCAGTGATCACATGATTGGGACCTCGCAGAGAGGTCCCGTATGACGATCGGTGTTCCACTGTGTCCAGAGGACACAGCGGGCACCGGATCACGGTGCTGCGCTTTCCCAGGGAGCGTACACAAGCAGGGGGCGGGGAGGCTGTTTATAAACGGCCACCCGACCCTGCACTGTCACCATCCGGCCGTTTATATACAACGGCCAGACGGGAGGTGGTTAAAGGGTTCCTTGACTGAAAAAAGGTTGGGAAACACTGTTCTAGGCTAATAGACAAGACACAGCATGGAGCCATTCCCTGCCCAATGAGACATGTACCAAAGCATTAAATATTTAAAAATCGAGTAGCAGCAACTTTATTAATGATTAAAGTGCAACATTATAAATGCAAAACTGCCTTAAATAACATGACTGGGGATGTTCTGGCCCTGCCTGGGAAGTGGTGCACCTGTACAATGTATACAACCTACTAGAGCAAAACTAACATTCACAAAGAATAGAAAAGTGTGTTCAAATTGTGAGCAAAATGACAGTTCCCAGCCAATTAATTCTGTTTGTAACAGAGCAGCCAGAGATTTCCTTTATTTATGCTAGACCCTTATCCTTGAAGACAGTCTGGTGTAGATATAATGGGGACCCCCACACAATAAAAAAAGCGTTGTGGTGGCTTCCCCCTAAGGCCTCATGCATGCTGAGCTTAGAAAAGGACCTTTTACAGAGATCTGACTATTTCTTTCAGTCTTGAAAAGTACCTTAATGTTAGCCTGTGTCCGTGTACATATAGGTGCTTACAGACCTATTAGAGGAGGAGTGCTTACAGCCTAAATGCTTGTGCAATATGCATCACATTTTACTAAGCAGCTTTTCTCCTGCCAGGAGTTTGGGTGATTAGTGAAGAAAAGAGCAAAAGCCCTGTTAACATGAGGCCTATTTTCTACCAGGTTCTTCAGGTCTATATGAAATTTAAGAGGACCCCATGCAAAAAAAAAACCGAAAAGGCAAGGGGTTCCCCCAGAGGTCCTGGTATGGATTTCAAGGGAAAACCCCATGCAAAAATCAAGAAAAAACAGCATGACGTACCACCAAAAACCCATACCAATCGCTTTTTCAAGCATGCAGTCTTTTAGGCCAGGAAAGGTGGGATATGCATGTGCCCCCCCCCCTTCTGAACCATAGTAAGCTATTCTTTCACAAAGCTCCCTTGATATGCAACTCCCCCCTGTGAATGAGTAAGGGGTACATAGTGCCTCTACTCATTCACAGAAAAATGTAAAGTGTAAACAAAAACACACACAGATTTTGACAAGTCCTTTAATAGAAAGAAGAAAAGAAAACAAAAAATGTTCCACAATATACACTATTTTGCCAAAAGTATTGGGACATCCCTTCAAATCATTAGATTCAGGCATTCCAATCCCCTCCATGGCCACAGGTGTATAAAATCAAGCACTTAGACATGCAGACTGCTTGTACAAATGTTTATGAAAGAATGGGTCGCTTGCAAGAGCTCAGTGAATTCAAGCGTGGTACTGTGATAGGTTTCCACCTGTGCAATAAGTCCATCCATGAAATTTCCTTGCTACTAAATATTTTACAGTCAACTGTTAGTGGTGTTATAACAAAGTGGAAGCAACTGGGAACAGCAGCAACTCAGCCACAAAGTGGTAGGCCACTTAAAATGACAGAGCAGGGTCAGTGCATGCTGAAGCGCACAATACGCAGAAGTCGCCAGCTGTCTGCAGAGTCAATAGCTAAAGACCTCCAAACTCCATGTGGCCTTCAGATTAGCACAACAACAGTGCATAGAGAGCTTCATGGAATGGGTTTCCATGGCTGAGCAGCTACATCCAAGCCTTACATCACCAAGTGCAATGCAAAGAGTTGGGTGCAGTAGTGTAAAGCACGCCACCACAGGATTCTAGAACAGCGGAGACATATTCTCTGGAGTGACAAATCATGCTTCTCTGTCTGGCAATCCCATGGAAGTGTCTAGGTTTGGCGGTTGCTAGGAGAACGGTATTTGCCTGACTGTAATGTAAAGTTTGGTGGAGGGGGGATTATTGTGTGGGGTTGTTTTTTGGGGGTTGGGCTCGGCGCCTTAGTTCCAGTGAAGGGACCTCTTAAGGTGTCAGCATACCAAGACATTTTGGACAATTTCATGCTCCCAATTTTGTGGGAACAGTTTGGGGATGGCCCCTTCCTGTTCCAACATGACTGCACACAGGAAGGTCCATAAAGACATGGATGAACTAGTTTTGAGTAGATTACCTTGACTGGCCTGCACAGTCAAGTCCTGACATCAACCCGATAGAACACCTTTGGAATGAATTAGAGCGGAGACTGCGAGCCAGGCCTTCTCGTCCATCATCAGTGCCTGAGCTCACATATGCGCTTCTCAAACATTTCCATAGACACACTCCTAAACCTTGTGGACAGCCTTCCCAGAATAGTTGAAGCTGTTATAGCTACAAAGGGTGGGCCAACTCAATATTGAACCCTATGGACTAAGACTGGGTTGCCATTAAAATTCATGTGAATGTAAAGGCAGGCCGACCAATACTTCTGGCAATATAGTGTACATTCATCAGCAATCATATTATCCAATAATGTAAATCCACATCAGTAACAGTGCCCACTGGCCCAATGAAAGAGGAAAAAACTGACCACCAACACACATCTCATCTCGACAATGCCCATCACTGACATCGGCAGCAGTTGACAGCTGATATAAGCAGAAGGGTGGGGTCTCCTGGGTGAGATTGTGGTCATTGACCAAATATAGACATGACTATATTTATTCAGTGATGTCATGAGGATCCCTATGACATAATTGACCATACTTGGTGGGTGCAGACATGGACACAGACCATGTGAACTGTAATACTGGAACCTCCTTCTAATCTCTCTTCCTCTATTACTTTGTTGAATGAGCTGCAAGGACATGCCAGTGACAAAACCACTAAGAGTTACAGCATGCAGTGGGAAAACATAAGCATCTGACACACCCGGAAGTGCCATATGCTTAAGATTACACCCGCGCTTCTAGCTTTAAAGGACATCAAAGATCAGCTGCAATGGAGGTGGTATTGGCAAGTAACTACTTTAACATACATACTTTGTTTACAATTTTATTGCACTAATAAACCATTTTATCACACTTCATTCATATTTCAACCACCTTTGGCTATGTTATTTGTAAAGTATGACATATTTAGCAGGTAAGCATAAATAGAAAAAATGACACAGATGCTACTGAAAACTATACCATAAAAATAACATTTTGCATCAAATTTTCTGTTCAATACAACTTCAGTACTAATTTGCTTGTGGCTGGGCTTCAAGCTGTTGTTCAGCTGCCAAATGCCCAATATCTTTTTTTCCTTTCTTTCTTGGCATCTGTGATATATGCAGATGTCTTTTGCACAGTTATGATTTCCAGTTGTACTTGATAGTTTTGCAGAAAAATTGCACAAAAAATAATTTCTGTATTGAAATCCGCATGAATTGGAGGTTTCTGATATTAAAATGATTAAGCTATTTGATAACCAATTACTATTTTAACTGTTGTTTTAGATATCTTGATGTTCTGATAACAACATAAATCTATCATTATTGGCAATATTAGAAATTAAAATTTAGGTAAATAGGGACACAACCCTAAAGTCCTATTAAGGCCACGGTGGAAGTATAAACTACTTTGGCGGTAAAATGCTTAATTAACAATCAGAGTTAAAATTATTATGTTTCATGTTGATGAGACCCCTGGTCCTATAAACAATATACCTGGATGTACAGTATACCCTTTGGTTGCTGGAGATGCCGCAAGGAAAAAGATTTTTTTACACCTATGGTGGAAATTCTTTAAAAACTAGCAATTACAGCTTAATATAAAATAATTAACTGTGTATCATGTTAAAATATGCAATAAATACTTTTATAAAGTAGTGACTTGGCCTTAACATGATCATACCACTTCTTTAAAAGAAATATGAACATTTATACAGCACAGCTTTGTGCTTTACAATGGGGCTAAGTTACTAAAACAGGAGAGTGAAAAACCTGGTGTAGCTTTGCATAGAAACCAACCAGCTTCCAAGTTTTTTGCCAAAGCTTAATCGAACAAGCTGAAGTTAGACACTAATTGGCTACCATGCAATGCTTTAGTGCCCTCCTTCCCAACAGCACATTCTCTACCTTCATTACCCCTCTCCTTAGCCACTGGGAGGGAAGAAAATTTCAGGTCTTCCAGGTATGGCGGGACAATGTGACAGCTTGCTGTCCAGTGCTGTAATGTGGGATCGAGGAAAAAATACTTAGCCCTGCGTAAGCTCAAACTAGAGCTACTCAGAGCTTAAAGGGCTGTTTTATCTCACTCTAGGCAGATGCGAGGAGCAATGGTGGAGCAAAGAATAGATGAGCATTTGCTGTTGGGGATATCAAAGTCAACCTACTGCTTTGTGCTGCACAGCCCCCTATACAATCACCTAAGCACAGGTAATGTTGGTCTTTTATATACATATAAAGCCTGCCCACAGTTGTTTCAGCATCAGCCCATGCTCTTCATGTCTTCGTGTAGAGCCTGATTTTTGCACAACGGTTTGAATGGTGTCTGTCATCGAAAATAATGACTGCCCCTCTCTGTACCTTTGTGATACACAGGCATCGGTGCCTTGTAAATATTCTCTAAAGGTGGGCATTAGAAATGGAAGTCCCCCCACCCTCCAACCTTGACAGAACTGATATCTCACATATATCAGACCTTGTCAAACGATAAATTAGTATTTCAACACAGAAATTGTACTTCTAAATGTAAAAAATCTGGGATATGTAGTAGTCTACCCTAGGCCTGGCCCCAACCCATCTTATATTACATAGATTGCTATAGTAAATGGGGAGAGACTGACGGACTTGCAATGCTCTTGAAAATATACCCGAGAGCATGCACTCCTATGTCATAATGGAGGCTGTAATACTGTATTAAGCACACGATTACACAGCATGACATGGTTGTATTTTTTTTATTGTTTTCTTATAACCATTATAGGTTTTTTATGGTAATGACCAGGGATTTTTTTCTCAGAGAATAGGTGCAGGAACTCCCTCCTTTTTAGTCACTTCTTGTCTCATTACCCCTATCCACCGTCGAGCACCATCTCTTGGTTCCACCCTCAACCCACTTCCCAGTACCACTCCTTTTAGAGAATGCAAAGTCAAATATAATTGTGTGGTGCAATAGACCCCCCAGAAACAACCCCCCACAACAATATTCTCCCCTAGCAATAATGGACCCCCACAACAAAATACATTAGACTGGTAATTCCTACATACTATTCTTGTTATAGTGAGTTCTACCTCTGTATTCAAAAAACAGCTAACATTAGACATCTCTGGATTTTGTAGAAGCATGCTACTGGACCATACTTCATTGTAATGGGACCATTCGGTCCGTATATTTGTATAGGTTGTTTGTTGTTTGTAAGATAAAAAAAGTTGTAAAAAACTAAAAAAATGCTTGATTAAATAAAAACAATCTAGGCATTAGACTTTGAACAGACTTTAGCATCTGTTGAGAACCTATGCAGCTAAAAACTTAGCATTACCATTGCTGCAGTATGTAATCTTATAGAGGAGTTTGTTGCTAAAGCTTAAAGCACAGCATTTTCGAGGAGTCTTACAATTTACTAGCCAATTAGGAATCTACTTTCTGTTAAAACTGATGTGTAGCTACCCCAGTAAAATTATATTTATATTTCTTAGGCCCAATTATGTTAGGCAAATGTATTTTTATGAGAATTTGTGTTTAAAATAGCTTGCATTTCTTCCTTGTTGATAGCACATGTATGGCAGCAGGAATATGTGTGGGGGTCACTGTGTACAGTAACTCCTGTGGCAAAAGGCAAATAGAATGTGCTCTGTGCAAATGAAGTTGTATTCATTTTCCCCAAAACTCAGTGAATGTGGAGAAGTATCATTATATAATGCATACCCAATCAGTGGCAAGGATTGCAAGGAAAATATGAAAAAAAACAGCACTTTTGCTTGCACATGACTGAATGATGTAAATAAACAGAGCTTCACCACATTCACTAAGCTCTGAGGAAAATGAGTGCAACTGCACTTGCAAAGTGCACAGCCTATTTGCCTTTAGTAAATCAACCCCTATATGTTTGGCTGAGCCTGTGCTCTTAAATATTTCTCCCAGACCAGTGTCTGTACTACCCGTCTATAGCCAGAGAACTTGGCAGAAGCCAATTCTTCAATGCACCACAACACAGATTTTATTAGACTTATGGACATTTTTTTTTCAACACAGAGTACCACAACTAACAAATGCTTTACATATGCGAGTTGTGTGCTAAACAGGGGTGGACTGACAACTCATGGGGCCCCAGGGCAATAGGGGATCATGGGGCCCTTGTTTCCTTGCCCAAATGGTCAGTCCGCCCCTGGATCTAAAACACATATGTGTTGTAGTGCACCAGAAAGGTGCATTGGGGTGTCATTTAAAATGAATGACACTGAAGCACACCACAGGTCTAAACAGAGTCTTGAAGCTGAACTCCGGGTAGACAACTAAAAACACAGATGCCATATAAGGAGGTCTGTTTACATGGCAAAAGATTTTTATTTCCGTCCATCCAGTTCTGAGAATTTTACTGTTCTGCCACAGACAACAGCCCTGTCAAGTGAAGCAGAAGACATGATTTTTCTCTGCTGCAGTATGTAATGTAATAGTTATGTCCTCCCGCCCCATCCAACTTGTGACGGTGCTGACCAATCAAAAGCCACCTAGCCCGTACTGTCATCCCTGCACTGAGAGGAGAGTAAGACGTGGAGATTTCAAATCCCCAGTCCTACTGTGACAGCATGGGTTTGGTGTAGGGAGGTTTCACGCACAGCTTCTGTGTGAACTCGGCTATGACAAGCCTGGATTCACACAGGAGCAGTGGAGAAACTGCATGCGATTTGGACAGGAATCTCATTCCTGTTCACATCGCATGCTATTCTTTGTGGTGCAATTTGCTTCCATACATTTTGTATTGACGCAAACCACACAGCAAAGTATCGGTACTCAGTATCAGCGAGTACTTGACCGAAAGTATCAGTACTAGTAGTCCCCAATAAAAAAAGGGTACTGGTGCATCCCTACTATAGAGTCTACAAACTACAGTATATACACTGCTCAAAAAAATTACAAGAATAGTTTGAAAACACATCAGATCTCAATGGGGAAAAATATCAGGCTGGATATCTATACTGATATGGATTGGGTAATGTGTTAGGAACATAAGGATGCCCCATCGTTTGATGGAAATGAAAATGATTAACCTACAGAGGACTAAATTCAAAGACACCCTGAAAATCAAAGTGAAAAAATGATGCAGCAGGCTAGTCCATTTTGCTGAAATTGTAATGGTGTATGGTGGTGTTTTTGTGTGCACTGGGACAGGTGACAGGGGCTGATTGCATTATTTATTGTCCCCATACTGGGGCAGTGATCAGGGACACAGGGGCACTGATCAAGGACAATGTGGCTGGCTGGCACTGCAGTCTGTGAGTGTATAAGCCTGACAGGCTGCTGTACACTCACAGGCTGCAGGATATCTCAGTGTGACAGCAGAGAGAAGCGATCTTTAGTTGAACTTTCTAGTGTTTACTATGTGATTGCTGTAAAACACCATGTGATCGCCTGGATACAGCGATACTATGATCCGCTGTGTTTGGGTGATAAACTGATTACCGGCTTCCGGTGCGCACTCTGTGAGCAGCGCAGAAGCAGGTTATATGAGGACACTTGTCTTTATTGAAGGTTCACACAGCACTTGGGTGGGATCACTATTTACATTTGGACTTTTACTAATTTATTTGATTATTTTTTTAGACACAGCGCAACTATTCTTTTATGTCACATATTAAGCATTTGTATGTTATGTTTCAGAGTGCAGCTGTGAAATGTTTTTGAGATTTAGATTTTTTAATAATCACATTGAGCTCCAAACGTAGTAAAAATGTATTTAGTACAGAGCTGTTGGTACACCACTACTGACATGTCTGTGTTCTGAATGAACTCCATTTAAAACCATGCTATGGTATCTATCCTTTAGCCCAGTGTTTCTCAACTTTTTTTCTGTCAAGGCACCCATTAAAATTATGGACAATCCCGCAACACCCTTTAACATTATGGACAGTCTTGAGGCACCCCATTCTAAAATGTGAAAAACTATTCTAATAGTTTTATATAATGCAGCAACATCCACACATGTAGGACACCCAACATTAGAGGGGATTTATTCTTCCACAGCAAATACACTTTGCACACTGGTACTGAGCAGTATTCCAGTGCGTCTCTTCTATCCATCACTGAGCTAATGTGACCCCAGCACTGATGGAGAAGGGCAGGGGAGGGTCAAACTAGGATGCTGTGCAGGCAACTGACATCCACCTTATCAGCTGATGATGTCATTGGTTGTCAGGACTCTGGAGGGTAGAAGATCATAATGTTGCACAATGAAAACCTGTGGCTTTGGAAGCTACCATCACAGACACAATTCACAAATTTTTATTGATCTGGTCCCCCCGGGTTGATCACTTCCTCCCTCAGGGTTTTGATGAATCACTGCTTCTTCCTTAACACTTCCCCACCCTGGAAGTTGCTCCGGAGCACTGGTTCGTCCCGCTTCCCTCTCCCCGCCCTCGAAGTCACACATCCTTTCCATCTTCTTTTCTCTTCTTCCTTCCCTATTTTTTCTCATCTTTCTATTCCTTCTTTCCCCTCCTCTTTTTTCTGGTTACTTTATTCAGTTTATTAAGTTTGTTACAACCATACGGATGCTCTTAGGCCCTGGACCTCACACTCATGTATGCCGCATATATGGTACCGTTTGTTGTATCCTGCTGTATGTTCCACATTCCTGTAACCCAATAAAATGTTTGAACAAGGAAAACCTGTGGCTTTGTGTAACTAAAAGGCAGACTTGTTCCACCCGCTGGCTTGTATACAAGTTTTGGGCAATTTTTTGGCATGTTATGACTTGCAAGTTGACAGACTTGGTACCTCCTGGTTCTATTGTAATACTTCAGTTTTAAAAAAGAAAGCAATTTTAACGCCACTTAGATTTTAGTGTATGACCCTCAAAGCAATTATACAGGTAGAACATGAAAGCACTGTCATTAGATTAGTAAGATTTAAAACTGTAGTTGGAGCAGTAAGCTTTTCTCAGTTCTGTTTCCTAATTAAGTTTTACACAATATTCCTTCAGGTTGTCTTCTGTCAATCACTGGAAACATTACTTGTTAGTGATTCTGTTTTGTAACTAGGAATGAGCAAGCCCAGGAACGTTTGCTTCACAGAAGGTACAGGAAGTATAAACCTCGAACTTGACCAAACCTACTAGGTTAGCAAACCCTATTGAAGGCTATGGGAGCCAATTAATGCTATTTTTTCTGGTTTGTTTTAAGACTAATTTGCAAGCTATTATAAAAAATGACTTGGGTAGCTGGGCAGTGCAAAAAAATTGTAAATAAGAGAAGGTCTCCCATACAGCTTAAAGGACAACACTTAACCACTTGCCGACTGGCCAACTGTCAGGAATGGACTTGCCAGTAATGGTGGGACTCACCTGCCTTGTGGGCTGCAGTACCAGGGCTGGCCAGCGGGTGCTCCCAGCAATCAGAGACTCAACCCTGCAGCCAGCCAAACACCTGAAGTTGATCATGCAGGTGTATTTAAGGGATGGCCAGACCTGCAGTCTCTGCCTTGGTGTGTGTTTTTCCTGGGCCCTGTTCCTGTTCCTGTCTGACTGATTCGTTGCTGACCCTGCCTGATCCGGACGTCTGCTGACTTCTCCTGTTTCATCCCTGGCTTGTGACCCCGACCATTCTCTGCCTGACCCCCTGTACCTACCTGCCCGATTGTTATTGACCCGGCCTGCTTGGCGACGCTTGCATTGTATGTACTGTTATCTGTGGGTGGTTTGGTTTGGTTCATTTGCACTGTGTTATGTTTTAGTATTGCACTGCGTTTATGTTTGTATTGTTAGTCTTTAATAAATTATATTGTTTATAACTTATCTGAAGCCTGCGTTTCCCTGCGTCAGTCACATACCTCTGGTCACACCCCAGAGCCCTGACACCAACAGTAATTTTATTGTTGGCCAACGGCTCGCCCAGGTACAGCGACACCCGTACATTGTGGCACATTTATCCTGGTTTACAGGCACACATGTCCCCTTCTGCTCTGTGCTGTGGATGGACACAGCACAAGTTTGTAAGCAGGCTACAGCCAATGATTTTGGCTGTATAACTGCCAATGGCTGTGGGCCAACCACAGCACAGTTTGTAAACACAACACAGGATCTAGTTGGTTGTTTCTCCCTGGTTTCAGTTGCTGTTGAGAACTGAAATCAAGAAGCAGCACAGCCAGATCTGTGAGTAAAGGCAGCACATTTGATTGCCCTCCTGATCACCCCTGTCACCCAGCCAGTGTATATCCAACATCAAGCATGTCATCCAGCAATGTAGATTCTCCTCAATCATGACAACATGTTGCAATGACAACCCTGATGATGTTGACAGAATGCCCTGCTTGCGTCTTTCCACCCATTGTACTTCGACTGGAAAATAACAAATCCTCAGCCAACTGCTGAAAGTAAACAAACTGGCAGGGGATCCTGGGTGATGTCATTTGTAAAATACAGTCATGACCAAATTTAGTCAATGATGTTACCCAGAATCCCTGGCTGGTCTGTTTCCAAAAACCAGCTGGCTGGGGATCTGTCATACAAACAACAACCGAGGGTTCAGTTGAGCAAGTTTGGGGGCCTTTTGCTGAACTGCAAGCAGGTCATCCCTAGTTGTAACTATGAAGAATGTAAGACTTGGATGAAAAAGCCTGCTCTTAAAAAGCTCATCCCTGGTTGTAACTATGAAGAATGTAAGACTCTAGCCAGTAGTGTTTGAGAAGAAGGGCAGGTTTCTTCACAGTTCAGCAATTCTCAGTCATATTTTGTATAGCATTTAAGCCGGCCATAGTTGATGCAATTTTATTTCCTGCAACTCGGGGTTCCTGCACAGCTATTGTGTTCTCCTGGTGGGGAAAGGCATGCCCACCAGGAGATCACCATGATTACTGCTAGCAGCTATAGCTGCTGGCAATAATTGCATTAGAAATCTGATAGGTTGGCTGTACCCAAGTTGTACAACAGTTGAATTGGGTACAATCAGCCTGCCCATAGATGGTGCTGCTGAACTGGCTGAAATTCAAACCATTTGTTGCCGGCTTTACTAAGAATGCATAATTTCATTCAGGTTGTTCATCTCAGTAATAAAAATGACACTCACTGATGGATACAATCACACATACAAACAAGTGAATTCTTCTCAGATCAATCACTTTATACAACCTGCAAATTTATATTTACTAATGAGTATTTGAATAGAAACTTTCACACAGCCATAACCCTGCCATAAGAATGTACTGATCAGGAACAAAAGTAATAATCAGCTAAAGTAATGATGGCATACATGTATATGCATGTCCTTAGATGCAAATTTTTGGACTCTTTGTTCTTTGTTACAAGTCTGATTGCAATGCATGTTTATGTACCTGTGTGAATGTCACTATTGAAAATAATGCAGCTGCCATCAGATCTGTAAATAAAAAATAGTTGTAAATGTTTTTTTTTTGTCATGGATGTGTGAATGGATCCTAAGGGCTCTTTCACATGAACGTTCCGATTGGGTCCGTCTGCCTGTTTTTCAGGCGGACCCAATTGGAACCTCCATTCTCCTCTAAGGAGCCGTGGGTGTAAACGGACATGTGTCCGTTTTCATCGGACCACCCATTGAGGAGAGCGAGCAGCTTTGTGTCTGCTCTGCAGCAGCGGAGGGGACACAGAGCTGTCATCCGCTTGCTCTGCAGGGATCAGCGGAGAGATCCCCAGCTAAGCAAGCGGATCTACTAAACGGGTCTGTCTCGCGTGAAAGAGCCCTGAGTCTTGCAGCTATATCTAGCCATGTGTCCAAGTACAATCAGTGCTGTCTTTGACCAAGCATATACATGAAAAGCTTGTAAAATCTTCTTGGCTGCACCGCTATATAATCAATTTTATCAAATCCAATTATAGTTTTAATATCGAGCTGTTTCTACTTCTATGTGCTCATCTATTATGGAGAGTTTGTGTAAATTTCACTTAGGCCAAAGTGTTAATGCAATATCTCCCTTTATTCTCATATCTTCTACAGGAGCAATATATTGAAAATCTATCACTGTAATATTTATAATATGTCCTTGTCCCTGGTTAAGTGCAATGGATGCCTGCCGTATCCTTTAAAAACATATAGAATTTTTGTTAGAATGAAATTTACCATGTGTACGCTTTGCTGTTACATGACAAGTGGGTCACGGCCACCACTGCAGCTATTATATAGTACTGTGAATACACAGATTGTGTAAGCATTGTAAAAAAAAAAGTTTATTATTGTTTTTCAAGCATGTTTACAGCATGAAATCCATCTTGCCTAAATCTTTTATTTTTTAAAGACATATAATTCTGCCCCAACTCACAAAATAATGAAACTGAAATGTAAAAGTACATTTCTTTATTAGTTAAAAATGTTATTATGATACAGTAACAGGTAAAAATAGAAAATTAATACATGACTCCTTAATGATCAGATGTATTTTGTACCTTTGTTACTGGAGTGATTTGAGTCAGAAGACTTCAAATCATTTTATTTTACACATTTACTTTGCTGTATAGGTACAATGTACAAAATGCTTGCGCAAAGTGTAATTGTGTGTCTTTCTTTGTACCTTGATATCAATGGCCAGATATAGGCAGGTGGTCATAACAAGGCAGAGATTTGGCAACATTGCTGTGATGTGATCTCTGACACATGACATCACTTATCAGCTGGGAATTGATGTGTTTGTGCTCCTGTAACAGTCTATTAGTAGAAAATCAGGCCAAACAGGTTTACAGTACATGTGCAAAAATCAATGGAATGCTTATTGCCTTACTCTATACCAGTGGTGGCGAACCTATGGCATGCATGTTGAAGCAGGCACGGAGAGCCCTCTCTGTCGGCATGTTAGCCAAGTCACCCCGGCATCGCTCCAACAGCCGAGCATTGAATAGCGGCGCACATATGGGCCAATGCACATGCTCGGAAAGGAGTAGCGGCACCAGATGATGATGTCACAAGCCGCAGCTCATTAGCCATGACTCGTCTGAGCTTTTGCATAGCCGGTCAATGCTCTGCAAAGGAAATTATATATATATTTGCTTGGACTGGCTGTGATTTTAGCAGAAGTCCCCACAAGGTAGGAAATGCACTCAGACGCCTTTTTCAGAGCAGGCCAAAAGCTGGTGGTCAGTGGAGCATTGCCATTTTGTGCTGGTGGTCAGTGGAACATTGCCCCTCTGTGCTGGTGGTCAGTGGAACATTGCCCTTTTGTGCTGGTGGTCAGTGAAACATTGCCCCTCTGTGCTGGTGGTCAGTGGAACATTGCCCCTCTGTGCTGGTGGTCAGTGGAACATTGCCCCTCTGTGCTGGTGGTCAGTGGAACATTGCCCCTCTGTGCTGGTGGTCAGTGGAACATTGCCCCTCTGTGCTGGTGGTCAGTGGAACATTGCCCTTTTGTGCTGGTGGTCAGTGGAACATTTCCCTTTTGTGTTGGTGGTCAGTGGAACATTGCCCTCTTGTGCTGGTGGTCAGTGGAACATTGCCCCTCTGTGCTGGTGGTCAGTGGAACATTGCCCCTCTGTGCTGGTGGTCAGTGGAACATTGCCCCTCTGTGCTGGTGGTCAGTGGAACATTGCCCCTCTGTGCTGGTGGTCAGTGGAACATTGCCCTTCTGTGCTGGTGGTCAGTGGAACATTGCCCTTTTGTGCTGGTGGTCAGTGGAACATTGCCCTTTTGTGTTGATGGTCAGTGCAACATTGCTCCGCTGTGCTGGTGGCCAGTGGAACTTTGCCCCCTTGTGCTGGTGGTCAGTGGAACATTGTCCCTCTGTGCTTCTGGCCAGTGGAACGTTGCCCCCTTGTACGTACTGGTGGTCAGTGGAACATTACCCCTTTGTGCTGGTGGTCAGTGGAACTTTACCCCCTTGTGCTGGTGGTCAGTAGAACTTTGCCCCTTGTGATGGTGGTCAGTGGAACTTTTCCCCCTTGTGCTGGTGGTCAGTGGAACTTTGCCCCCTTGTGCTGGTGGTCAGTGGAACTTTCCCTCTTGTGTTGGTGGTCAGTGGAACTTTGTCACCTTGTGCTGGTGGTCAGTGGAGCTTTCCCCCTTGTGCTGGTGGTCAGTGGAACTTTCCCCCTTGTGTTGGTGGTCAGTTGAACTTTGCCACCTTGTGCTGGTGGTCAGTGAAACTTTGCCCCCTTGTGCTGGTGATCAGTGGAACTTTGCCCCTTGTGCTGGTGGTCAGTGGTACTTTGCCCCCTTGTGCTGGTGGTCAGTGGAACTGTTAAAAAGCTGTTTGTATCATTGAAAGCTCTGTTAATGTGTTTTTCTTTTGAGACAAAAGATGTTAATGTATGAGTTGTTTTTTTCTAAACTAAAACCTCATTATTGAGGTTTAATTGCAGTCTTGGCACTTTCGATAGTGGGTTTTGGGTTGCAGTTTGGGCACTAGGTCTCTAAAAGGTTCGCCATCACTGCTCTATGCTAAGAATGTGGAATCTTTGTAAATGTGTACTAGTGCAAAAAGTGTTACTCCATTAATGGCTTTGTGTGCACTGAGGTGGGTGTGCCATAGCAGCAAGGACTAGATAGCCACTTAGATTTATTCTTGTATTCATTTTTGCTGAGGAGGCAGGGAGGTGCTTTTGAAGGGAACTTATATTAAACTGTTGTTTCCCTTCAAGAGTTAAATGCATGGTATAATACAACCTTATGAACATAGCAGAAGATTGGGCATTTCAACTGAGCATAAGCACATATTAAAGTGCTGAAAACTTTCAGAGACACATGTAGCTGACGTTATATGCAAAGTGTCCTTAGATGTTGAGCTTGCTGCTTCGACCTCCTGTGCCATCCCTATTTGTCCTGTAATGTTGGTGGGTGGACTCACTGATCAATAGGAATGCTAAGAAGGTGAGAGCGGGTGTGGCTAAACTAAGGAAAAGTTAAGATGAGCATACAACTTAATCTTCTGTTTCTAGAACTGTTGATCGTTTTGACATGTTACAAAGTCATACTCAATTCAAACTCAGTGCAGCTATGTTGAAAAAATATCTCTATCATCTAGGTACAAAGTAGTGTCACTTCTGTAGTTGCCATACTTACTAATGGAAATATGACATTAAAAATTATAAGCGAATTGTTAGCTCTCTCATGCTGTGATACAACCCTTCCATTACATCATGCTGACTGACATCAACGCTCATAAAGGAACAAGCCATAAAAGCTCTCTAATGAAGCTTATTTCTTGGTTCATATTTTCCATACATGACCCATTTTGGCGGAAGAATTGTCACACATGACAAACATAAATTCTTATTTTTTGACAAGTACGTGGTAGTAAGAAAGCAATTCAAACTAGTTTTGTAGAAAACTAATTTCATTTTCCTAAAATAAAGGAATTATGTCACCTGATAAATAAAGAGTGCTCATTGAAAGTCTTGTTTTAAAAGGACTTTAAACCAAAACAGGGCTCTTCTCTATAGAAAACTATTCCAAAAAGACCAGCGCTGAGGAGACTTTGGCTTATAATCAATGATGACCCTGCAACATACTTCATAAGGAGTATAAATTTATTTCATAAATAAAACCTTAAAAGCAAAGAAATCATCCAGAGACAGCGGTGGACCCATTGCCTGGCTTTGATAAAATATCCGCATAACTATGTCCCTGTGCCAGGATGTATGGTAAAAAAGGTGATCACAATAATGCAGCTGTCCCGACTGGGGACCGTGGTGCTCCGGAACTGATCATAGGACTGGAATTTTCCAATGTAAAAAAAGAGGTTGTTTGACTTGTCAATTTATCAAACATGGACGTTCTGAAATAAGAGACAACAAAGGTAATCAATTTCAGATAAACAATTTATAACTTGTGTCAGATTTTGTAGTATATGTACTTTCCTATCCATGTAATCTATTGTGTGTAGGCAGCACCCTAGGCCCTTTATGGAAACGTATTGGTGAACACCACAGGTTTATTAAAGATGGATGTGACAAACATAGTGTTCCCCGGCATTTTCTTCAAGCCCATGGCAAAAACTTTGTGAGTCTTGAAGTCATGGCAATTGAGCATATTGACAAATAATGAGAGGTTTTCCCTTTTATGTAAGAGAGAGACGGTCTTGATATTTAAATTGGGATCCATGTCCCTAAATGGTCTCAATGAAGATCTGAAGATAGTATAGTATTGTTTGAATTATATATGCTATTTCTGTCATCTGGTGAAATATTTATTTTCTACAGTTATTTTTAACATTTAGATACATGTATATATTTTTTCTATAGTATTTATATTTTTTATATATTTTGTTATTTTTATTTTGTATATATTTCCATATATGTTTTCATTTTGGATGTGGTATTTTAATGAATATAATTTTTTAAAATAATTTTTATAATAATAATGTTCATATAATTTTTTACAATGCTCAATAGCAATTCTCGGTTGATGTGTATCCAATGCCTAACACCATTTTAGTTTTATGTTTATATTTTATTTTACAATTCTTGTTATTGTACAATTTTCTATATACATCATTTTACATACATAGTAGCATGTTGTAATATAGATGATTTTAATATAGACGATTGTATACTTAATCATTTGGTTTTTTGGTGGGTCCTACAAATGTAGTGGTGGAATATCAAGATTCAGTTCCGCCCCTTGTTGGCACCGGCCCATTTGTTGAGTTCCCCTATATATGCAAGCTGGCGGCCACTGAAATCCATGACTTGATAAAGCGCATGTGCGTGAAACGAGTTGTGGTGGCAACTAGCAAAGCTTGCTGTCCAGCCTGGCACGGCGGCCGATTTCCGCTTCCTCCCGGGACCTGTGACGTCAGTTCCAGAGTGCCGCGGTCAGAACAGTTTGATTATTGTGATCACCTTTTTTTACCATACATCCCGGAACGGGGGCATAGGTGAGCAGATATTTCATCAAAGCCAGGCAATGGGTCCATCACTGTCTCTGGATGATTTCTTTGCTTTTAATGATTTATTTATGGAATAAATGTATACCTTTTATGAAGTATGTTGCAGGATCATCATTGATTATAAGCCAAAGTATCCTCAGCGCTGGTTTTTTTGGAATTAGTTAGCACTTTATTCAGTGTGGTACTAGCAGCCGAGGACAAATGGCTTCCAAACATTTGGGCTTTAGCACTTGGACTTTCTGCTTTCACTCTATAGAAAACAATCAGCTTCCAATAATTGTATCTGCATTTTTAGTCTTTAATTAATCAAATTACAGTATATGAACAGTTGGGTGACAAGAAGTTGTTTTAAGTGCACAATACAGACAGTTTTGTGTTATTATGTGCCCCCTTTATTTCTTATATCTCTGGTGGAATCCATTGGTTGGAAATTCCCCACTTTAGATTCTAGCTTTGTTTGTACTCACTTTGGAGCACTAGGTGTTCACCAGGGGCGGACTGACCATTTGGAAACTCGGGCACTGCCGAGGGTCAGTAGGGGGCCCCATGAGATGCCCCTGGTACCTTTTTCATAGGTTTTTTTGAGTTTGGGCAAGGACACAGGGGCCCCATGATCCCCTATTGTCCAGGGGCCCCATGAGTTGTCAGTCCTCCCCTGGTGTTCACATTCACTTTCTGGTATTTCCACTTACCTATTTGCATCTCTTATGATAGGGAGTAAATGAAAATTCTAAAAAGGAGATATGGACCTTCTTGTAATGGCCACAGAAGTGCATACCTGGAAATTCAACGATGGAGATCTCACCACCAAATGTCCTGGGATTTATAAGAGACTACTTAGTTAGATTGAGCTGTTAAATTTTGATTAGTGTACAACAATGAAGCAATCTGTGTATAAACCTATGTAATTTCACTTTATAGATTTGTGCTATATAAATCTTTTACCAAACTTTCCTAATACTGCTTCTATCCATCTGGGTTTCAGAGAATTCCCTTCTAAAAACCAGACAGACACTCAATCCAGATTCTAACACTGGAAAGCAAATAGAACTTCAAAGCACACCTGCAAAGTTTTGGTTTGGTTTTATGCAATGTCCCTATCTTTCTACAGAAAAGTAAAGATACTTATTGCTAGTTTCTGTTCCCTAAACTCTAAAAAGCAAGACTCTTATGCAGCTCCTCTAAAACAGTAGAATATTCCCCCAGGCCAGGGGCAGACTGACAATTCATGGGGCCCCCGGGCAATAGGGGATCATGGGGCCCCTGTGTCCTTGCCCAAACTCAAAAAAGCATATGAAAAAGGTATCAGGGGCATCTCATGGGGCCCCCTACTGACCCTTGGCCCTCGGGGAGTGCCTGAGTTTCCAAATGGTCAGTCCACCCCTGCTCCAGGCTGTACGGTACCCACCATTATCAGGCTTCAGGAAATAATTAATGGGTTATGTGACATCACGGCACTTGTTTTCAATTCAGACCTACGAATCCACCTACCACAGTGGCAGATGAGACTAGTAGTTTTTGATTCACAGATCTATGTAAATGGATCTGTGAATGGATGATGCAGCTGTATGGTTGGAGCCACATTTTACAGAACAGAACCAACTTATGCTGCATGGAGAATTGCCCCTTGATTCAGTTAATGGGGGCTGGTTCCTCCTCCCCCCCAAAACTGTTACACCCCAGATATGGGTATAACATGATACATGGTCAAAAAGGGTGGACTTAATCTTTAATCAGTACCTGGAGCAATCATGGAAATTACCCTTTACAATCCTTTATTAAAAAGTACAAAGCCCCAGTGAAGGAGAACCCTCTGATCACCCAAAACATACTGGCCTTTTATGATGCAAGAGTAAGAATAAAATTAAATATGGACATCACGTTCTACTTTTGACTCTTCCCTCCATGGATACTCAATCAATAAAAACCTGATGTGTGTTCTTACCATTACCCACTCTATCCAAAGCTGTAAGAACACATTTTGACTCTAGATACATTTTAAGTGAAATGTAAAAACCTCATAATAACATAAATAATATTGTGGGGACCAAATTGAATGGAAGACACGATTTGGCATCACATCACCCCTAGACTAAGCAATTGCTCAATTATTCTTGTTATTTTCATTTCGGCCCAACAGTAATAGAGTTAACCATATTGCACAGACCTTTGATAGGAAATGTTCAAAATAACAAATAAAAATGCAGGCCTGCATAAATAGATAAAAAATGCGTAACATAAAAATGTCATTTAGCATAATGTAACTAAACGATAACAAAATAATGGATGTTTCATCCTTCTGCTATTAATAGAAATATCAAATTAAATAACATAGATAAAGAGCATTAGATGACATATTCTCTAAACGAAGAAAGAAAGAAAATTGATTAGGCTTATGTAATGCGTGTCTCAAAATAGTATTTATAATCATTAGTTGATGTGGGCTAGAAAAATGAAAAATAACAAGTAGCTGCCAAGTAAGATATCTCTTGTCAAAGAATTATCTTCTGTGCAGAAACGATACGTCATTTGTAAATCTTTAATACCATTGCCAGTGCTGAGATGCCTTTTTCCATACCAGCAGGTAGTATATGCATAGAAGCAAAAGTCATTAGTGCATGTAGTTACACATGGAATAGTGAATGTTACACAATAAAATCGAGCATCAATAGAAATGTGCATTTCGTTTCGTTATGATTCGTTTTTCAGACAACAATTTCATTTTTTTCTGTCCTTCCAGCCCCAGGTCCAATTGCTGACAAACGCATGTAGACTCCACCTCCACAACATCTCCAAAATACGTCCGTTCCTAACCCCGGAAACTACTAAGCAACTCATTCACTCCTTTATCATATCACGACTTGACTACTGTAACTCCCTCCTCACCGGCCTTCCTCACCACAGGCTATCCTCGCTTCAGTCTATCCTGAATACTGCGGCCAGACTCATCCACCTTACTAACCGCTCCGTATCCGCCACCCCCCTCTGCCAATCCCTCCACTGGCTTCCGATTGCCCAACGGATAAAATTCAAAATGCTAACACTGACGTACAAAGCTGTCCATAACACTGCCCCAAACTACATCACCGACCTGATATCCAAATACCACCCAAAATGTACTCTCCACTCCTCACAAGACCTCCTACTCTGTAGTTCCCTGGTCTCCTCCTCCCATGCCCATCTCCAGGACTTCTCCAGGGCTTCCCCCATCCTCTGGAACTCCCTACCCCAATCCATCAGACTATCATCTACTCTCCTCTCCTTTAGGCACACCCTGAAAACCCACCTCTTCAGGGAAGCCTACCCTGCCCTCAGCTAATTGCCGATCTCCTCCACTTTTCATACCACTCCATCCCCCACAGCTATTCCTCCCGTATCACTATCCCCTCCCTCCTAGATTGTAAACTCCAAGGAGCAGGGCCCTCAAACCCTTTGTGTATCGCATTGTATTGTTATTGTACTGTCTCGTGTATTGTCTCCCATTGTAATGTACAGCGCTGAGAAAACTGTTGGTGCTATATAAATACTGTATAATAATAATAATTTTTGGAGATTCGAATGTGTACAAATCTTCAAATGTACATAATAACAAATGTCAACGAATCAAAAAAAAAACAATTATAACAAAATAACGAATGCATTAATTTTATTTTGGATGACCTCACATGATGCAATAGTAGTTCGGAACCATGGGGAAATGAATTAAATTTACAATTTGTTTGATAATTCATATTCGAATAACAAATGAATACCATTTGGTAATTTGAATGCAAATGATGCTAGTCAATAATTACCAATCAGCTCATGCCATTTCGCTTGTTGGATTGGACTAGAGTTCGAAAAAATCAACTTCCTTCTGATTAAAATCTGTCTGATTCGATAATATTTCAAATATATAGCAAATATAAAGCTGCAAAATTTTTTGAATCAACCTGGACCAATGAATATAGAAAATGAATGCCGAAGAAGCAAAACAAATTCCGAAAACGAGTTGGGTCAACATAACAAATATGACAAAACAAAATTCTTCAATGAACAAATGCATGTCTAGGTCTACCATTATGTGTTTTTTTTTACTTTGTCCTTGCTTTAATATTTACATTTATTTATGTATTCTACTTTATATGGCAGTATCCTTATCAATGATATAAGTAACGTGCCTAAAGCAATTGTTATGCTTTCATAAAATTCCTGCAAAAAGTTCACTCTCTAAAAGAATAAATGCTCACCTCTCCTGTTGCCCCTGCCACTGAATTCCACTCTGTTGTAGAGAAATCCTCTGCTGTAACTTGTTTTGTTACTACTTGATAAAAATGTACAATGTAATTCTAAAAAAAGAATAGTCTTCTAAAACCTACACTTCTACAGGTGTAGATTTGCTGTGCCCCCGTCTGCTGATGGCAACATCACTACAGGACGTACTATGCTTCACCACATGCACTAAGTTAAATGAAAATGTACTTAGCAAAGTAAATATTCTACTGGTTTAGTAAATCATTCTCATTGCCTCTGTTAAGATATGATAATACAAGGCTTTTTTAGTATCAGAATGATGGAGTCTCCATAAAAATGGGTGAAAACACCAGGGTTATGCTGAGGGCATAGGGTGGGGGAATTTATGTGCAATTTGCCTTCATCCTGCAAGGGCTTGTAGAATAATTAGTGAATGATTAATTCGTGAATGAGTCTACCAAATCATAAAAACTGGGGTATAGCAATCTTCCCAAATCTCATACACTCTTCTAGTTGGGAAGGGGAGGGGTTATAAAGATCAGGTTACAATGAAAGATTCTTTAAACTTTTTCAAACATGTTTTGCTCTTTTTTGAAGTAACATGGTGAATGGAATATGGACAGTTTTATTTTATTTCTTATTGAATTGTTTTATCGCATTTAGTCTGCCTACTCTACATGATATCCCTTTGTGTTGTTACAAATGCAGTTAAAACATTCTCTACTCTAATTAAGCAGTACACATGTAAACATTTAATTTTGTTTCAAAAACTATCACTAACTCAGGACAATGAAAGAGGCTCCTGATTATCAGCACTATAGGATGTCCTACCTGCAGAACCAGAGATAGCCTAGGGGTTGGACAGATTGTTGGCAAAGCTTTAGGCAATGAATGGAGCTTCAAAGACAATGCAAAAGAAACTGAACCTGGGAAAGAGGTGAGGGTGAAATTGAGGCTAGGGAGTATCTTGGTTTTCCATATCATAGAAATGATTGGGTGACTTTGTAGCAGCCTGAATATTTTCTATCTTCAGAGAAGGAGCTGCCCATTAAATCTGAAACATATTTATGGCTGTTGTTGTTTTTATCATTATGTGTGCTATGCATCATTGGCAAACCATTACAGGGACAGTCATAATGTGGAGGGCATATACTTAGCAGTCAGGGAATTTAACCAATTCTGTTTTCTGCCAGAAAACAATTTTTAAAAGCCACCTAGCAAAACTAGAGTTATAATACTTACCAGACTGATGGTCTGTGGTCTGATGTTCACTCTTTTGAAGTGCTACCTCAACCACAGAATCATCAGCATACACTTCTGAGTTTATCCAGTGCCAGCATCCCACAAAGTATACTGTGATTCCCCCCACCAGTCACTTCATCACTACTATATCCCTGGGGACCAGGCCTATTCTGACACTTCTCTCCTACATGTAAAAATCAAGCGTTTTTTTGCTAGAAAATTAATTAGAGCCCCCAAATATTATATACTGTGTATACATATTTTTAGCAGAGGCCCTACAGAATAAAGTGGCGGTCGTTGCAATATTTTGTGTCACACAGTATTTGCGCAGTGGTTTTTCAAACTCAATTTTTAAAAATAAAATACACTTTATTGAAGTTGAAAAAAAATGACATAGCCCAATTTTATGTAACATATGAAAGATGACGTTACATTGAGTAAATAGATACCTAACATGTCACGCTTTAAAATTGGGCAAGCGGTGCTTTAACAATTTTTCCAGGTTAGCAGTTTAAAGTTACAGAGGAGTTCTAGTGCTAGAATTATTGCTCTTGCTCTGACATTCGCAGAGATACCTTACAAGTGTGGTGCGAACACCATTTACATATGGGGGTGTGACCTACTTATGCGTTCACTACGTGTGAGCAGTGGTGAACACATAATGATTTTTACATTGCCCCTTTAATTTTTCTTCGATCACTTTTATCCCTATCACAAGGAATGTAAGCCCATGTGACAGAAATAAAAAGTGACAGGTCCTCTTTATGGAGAGATGTGGGGTCAATAAGAGGAAGGCAACCCCTCCCACCAATTCTAAAAGTGATTCAGTGGAATCAGCAGCTTGGATCACTTTTATTGGAACAACTGGCACCTGCGGGAAAATTTAATACCTGGGTTATGGCATCTAGCTGCAGACATAGTCCTGGTATTAAGCGTGAAAGTAATGACATATTTTCCCAGTTAGGCAGGCGGCAAGAGGAGTTGATGCAGGATAAGTGTGTGATAAAAAATTAACAACTTTTTTTTTTGGTGTTATATTGTGAATGGGATTGGGACAGTATGTTTTATTTCTCAGTAATTTGTTTTAATGCAATGTAGTTTTATTTCTAATTAATTTGTTCTATCAGTTATTCTGCCCTATCAACATGTTATTCCTTTCTATAGTTTCACATGTAGTTTAAAACATTCTATACTCAAACTAGGGAGAATGCATGTAAAATTCTGAAGACTTTTTTTCAAAACTTGTCAATAGCCTAGGCCATTAAATAAGACTCCTGATTAGATGCAGTATATGCAGCCTAGGGTTTGGATAGATTGTTGGCAAAGCTGTAGTCTTCCTGGCAATAAATGGAGCTCCAAAAACAGATGAACTGAGGAAAACAGTGAGGGTGAATTTAGGGGTAGCAAGTATCTTGGTTTTCCAGATCATAGAAATGAATGGGTAGCTTTGTAGCTGTTTGAATATTTTCTACCTTTAGGGAAGAGGGTGCCTATTAAATCTGAAGCATGATTGTGGCAATTGTTGTTTTAGTCCTTTCATTATCATTATGTATGCTATACATCATTGACAAACCATAAGAGGGACAGCCAGGGCTGCTGTTAGAACAAGAGGGCCACATACAGCCAACTTGACAGGGACCCCCTCCCAAAAAAAAACAAAAAACAGTTTACTATGCTTCAGGTAGGAATGAATACAGTGAGTGATCGTGGTCCCGATCATTCATCGTGTTCATTCAGGGGCTGGTAAATGTGACACTGCCACATATGGCACTCTCCATCCTGAAAGATCCTATTGTGTGCTTGCAGCTGTTGGTGGGAAAGAGAGGAGGGAAGTAGGAAGCACTGCAGCGGTAGGGAGGGCCTGGGGAATGTATGGTGCACAGGGAGGGTGATGGGCGTGGTGGGGGTGGTTGGGCAATTACTTGAACCGACCACCTGCATGGCTCTCTACTGCAGACAGCCATACAGGGGATTGCGGTTTCAGTAATTGCACCCCCCCCCCCCAGCGCTGTTCCGATCACCTTCCCTGCCCATATGTGATTCACCCAGCTGCCTGGACCCTGTACAGGAGGACTGGTGGTACCCCCTTATCCACGGCTCTGGGGACAGCCATGATGTAGAGGGCCTGTTCTTAGCAGTCAGGGGATTAGAGCTACACCGACCAAAGAATCATCAGCATACAACACACTGCTGGGTTTATCCCCCAAAGCATGACGTGATTTCACCTACCTGAGACTTTATTACAACTATATCTATGGTGCAAAGAACGTGAATTGTCACCATTATGCATGCTCTTTGGAGGCCAGGAGAGCGAGGATCTGCTTTACAGAGTGATTGTGACCAGTACTTTCAGTTTCTCTTCTTGATTTAGGGAATTATAATAAATAATTTTATACTATTTGGATTTTTTCTTCTTATCTTCTTCTGCATAAAATGCATTGAACTTCTGGGGCATATATGAGTTACTATAAATAAGAAAACTGACATTTGCAAGGAGGGGCACAGTTCCAGTGAGGCGACCCTGTGGAGAAGATTGACATAAGATTCTATGACCTGCTTGTAACTAAGGGTCATTTTGCTCCAGTGAGTTTGTTTTCCGTAAGGGAGTCACAGGGTTGATGGCTCAGGAACACACTGGAGTAATGCATTTGTGTGTTACACTTCATGTGCTGAATTGACTTTACGGTAGATTCTAGCTGAGTGAAGTTTGCACTAATTGCACATATTTACATAAAGTTTTGACACTAAGCACTTTATATTTAAAATATTGATTTTGTACTGTTATTTTTGGTATTATGGTAATTTATTTGAATGTGACAAATAGCATTACAGTGGGATGTTGTAGGTTGTGAGGGATCTAACACTTTTGCAAATGTTCCTAATTAAGCTTTTTTGCATTCTTGCACTCTTTAACCACTTGCCCTCTTGAGGATTTACCCCCCCCCCTTCTTGACAGGTCATTTTTTGCGTTGCGGCGCTGCATTACTTTAACTGACAATTGAGTGGTCATGCAACGCTGCACCCAAATTAAATTTACGTTCTTTTTTTCCCACAAATTGAGCTTTCGGTGGTTTGATCGCCTGTGCATTTTTAATTTTTTGCACTATAAAAAAAAGACCAACAACTTTGAGATAAAAAACTATATTTTTGACTTTTTGCTATTAAACATGTCTAGTAAAAAAATAAAAAAAATAAAATTTCATCATAAATTTAGGCCGAAACATATTCTGCTACATGTCTTTGCTAAAAAAAAAAACCAATACGTGTAAATTAATTGGTTTACGTGAAAGTTATAGCGTTTACAAATGGCGGTATAGATACTGGAATTTTTTTTATACTAATAACGGAGGCAATCAGCGACTTATAGCGGGACTGCGGCAGGCATTCTAACACTGGGGGGAACTAACTTGGTGTCACTGACACCCCCAGTGACACCAATTAAGTGATCAGTGCGAAAAAAAAAAAGCACTGACACAGTACTAACGGCACTGGGCAGGAAGGTGTTAACATGAGGGCTGATCAAAGGGTTAACTGTGTGCTGTTTCACTATAAGCTGTGCCCATTTGCTTCACTGTAATCACACTGCTGTGCACAGCCATGCAAAGCAGTGTGCATGAGCTGACAAGGAGGAGAACTGTTTTGATTCGAAACAGTTCTCCTCGTTGGAGTTGCTCGGCAATCACCGGGTGCCGGCAAGTAATCATTGGCTGGGACCCGGTGATTGACACGTATATATATATATATATATGTGATTTTGTGCACCTGTGCCACCCTGTAGCAGTATATCTGCTATATGGTGGTCGGGAAGCTGTTAACCCAACCGCCATATGACATTGACATTCGTTTAACATAAATTCACCAAAGAAACATAAAAAATATATAGTCTCTGTGTGGAGGTGAACATCTTGGCAGGGCTAAGGCTTGGCTTTTTAATTGTCAGAGCTACCGCTTGATGACTTGGTGAACATGTGACTAGTGGAGTAATAAGAAGCAATGCTTCTTCAACATTATTAATACTTCAAGACATTCACTATAAGATAACAAAACTTCACTTTTTCAGATTCACACATGCCCTGGAAAAATCTAGAACTGTGAATCTGGTGATTTTTGGAGAAATAGCAACACATTATAGACACTTTGGTGAATGAAATTGTGTTAATATCATTATTATGTTCACAAAAGGCATCATTGTAATGCATTTCTCTTATCCAACCATAGTAGAACATCATATAAAATAGGATATAGATATATTCATTGCAAAAAGCCTAGTTATTACAGTTCATGCAAGTTCACCACAGACATTACCATTTTTCTCCAAAGAACAATATGTCAATGGTACCATCAGCCTGACACCTAACGTAATGTAACAAATAAAAACAACAGTGGTAACAGGATGATTTACTTGTCAAAGCAATCAAATGTTCCACATGATTGGAAGGCCTATAGGTCAGGATAATAGTACTTTAGCTTGGATGTTGATTTATGATTTTCCAGTGGAAAATCTCAGCTAGATAAAAAGTGCAAACCTGATGCAGTATATCTTGTGTAAAAACTTAGTTGATACATAAACATCAGTTTGCTAACAAAACTATGAACATATGCTGCATATAACTTATAGACAATGTTATGTATCTAAAATGATCAATAGGATTTTATTTACAGGGTGCTTGAAATCAATATTTTGGTAATTTTCAAACTCCATAAAGCATTTTATTAAGATTTTACCACTAATTCATAAAAAACAACAACAGGCATTTTAAAAAAATAAGCACGCAAATGATATTATGAAGATATTTGTTGCCAATTCATGAAAAAATGAAAATGGTCCAAGCCTATATCTTTTGCCAGAAATGGTCGCCTCTGTAGTGCTGGCATCATCTATTGTTTACAGTAGAGAAAAGCTGCAGAAGCAATTTTGTGTATACTAAAATTTTTAGAAGTTTCATTTGACCTCACTTTACTCACTGCTACACTTTACTGCTTTTTGTTGCTTTCCCAGGTTAGCTTTTTAACTTTCATTAGTATGGCACTAACATTTTTGCCTAAATGATGCTCTGGGATAAAATTCTGTGTCTCTTGCTCTCTCTAATTACACAAATAAGAAAGACCACTGCACTGTACACATGCATTTTGTAAATAAATTAAAAATCTCAGAATCTCTATTTATGAATACCTACATTCTATCTACAGACCCTCCCACACTTCTAGGTCTTCTTCTTCCATCCACCTCAATGTTCTATCTGCTCGTTTGACCACTATGAGACTAGGAGCATTTAGCTGCTCTGCTCCCCGACTTTGGAACACCCTGCCACATAACATCCACCATATTGACTTTCTGCCAATCTTCAAATCATGTCTCAAAACTCATCTCTTTAAGTGTAAAGGCAGTGCTGGATGCAATAACTAAAAGAAAGTCATATACAAGTCATATACACACACACAATCGACAGGTAGTCACACACGGGTATTTTAACCAGCATTTACACCGTTACATATTCTACGCATGTGAAAGACCCTCTACCAAATGAACACCTGCCCTGGCACATCATAGCATTCACCTGGCACTCCAAGAAATAACAGAATCCAACTGCAACCTACACTTTTATTATCACATGACACACTGGAGGATATATCTTATAGTCATCACAATCTGCATAATAACAGACATCAATAATAATGTGAGCATTACAGCATTTCTCATGCTCCTGGCATTTGCGCAAGAATGCTTTATTGTAAAAATTATCCAAGAAACAAAGGGTCCAAGGCCAACACATTTCATAGGCATTACAGCTAGCATACTCTGTCTGACTTCATTGATTTGTTTTGTAATTAATGTTTTATGTAATGTAGATTTATTTTATTTATTTACTTTTTCGTTGCTCTGTTGCTATCCTTGTAAGGTGACCTTGGGTGTTCTGAAAGGTGCCTATGAATCAAATGTATTATTATTATTATTACATTCACATAGAGGTTCAAGTATAATTAGCTAGAGGGTTTCACTAGCAAAGGGTCATCACACGTCTAAGCTATTTCAGATAAAATGGTCAATCCACTCAGTGCAGATAATTTTGGTAGTTAAAACCTAACTGAATTCCAGCCTGCTAAAGCATTGTCTGTCATAAATAAATAGAATTGGTCATTTTTTAATGTTTGATCTTACATAAAGCTTAATTTACACATTTTTTCCTCTGGGGATTAAGAGATCTCTTAGCAAGATATATTTAGGAGCCAGTGACCATTAGGACATTTTTCCTTCTGGATTTTGAATGTATTTTAAATGAATACGATGAAGGTTGTGGGAGAAATGGGGAAAGGAAGATTATTACCTTTAAAGTGCTACTAAACCCACAACAGTAAAATCAGTTTATATATATGCAGTAAAGCTTGCTTGTTATACTCACAGTGGAGCCTAAGGGGTAAATCCTCTGCATGTGTAAAAAGGCTGTTTGATCTTAACTTCTCTGATCCCCCCTTCTTCCAGTGTCCCCCTGTTATCTCCTGATAAGACATATTGTGTGGAGACATTCTGCACAAGCTTAGTTTGGTGTGTATTGCTAGTGAGGTTTAGGGTTTGTGAATCCTCCTAGAGCAGAAAGGAAACTCTTCCTACACGCTGTAACCAGTGCTGGACACTGATAGCAGTCACAAGATTGTTATATACTGCTGATGAAAAAAGGTATTTAGCAGTTTATATTTACTAAAATAATTGCATTTCCATGTTCTGTGTACTGTGGGAGACCAGATATAGTGAGTGCAGGGTTTAGTAACTCTGTAAATATCCAACAAAGGTAAGAAATGTTGCCACTGTATGGCATATACCCTAAAAATCTATAAATACTTAGGATATTTGTTGAATGCTTTGCTCTTCTTCCTGTGAGGCAGCTCCCTTGCCACAATTATTAGCAAATCCCAATTGTCATTTTGACAGACCAGATTTGCTCTGCATTGCAAGAGCAACAGTAACTGCTTCTGTATAAATTGACACTCACAGAACAGTGTCTGCAATGTCGATAAGAATTGTAGTGTAGCAACTTTGTTGTTGCTACATTGTAATAAATCTGTGTTTACATCAGGGATTAGAAGCCCGGAAGGCTGCTAAGGCAGTGCTTGGAAGGGGGAGCAGGTTGAGGATAGCTGATGAGAGAATGACTTGGATGACTTCAGTGCCTCTGCTGTGAAATATGCAGTTAAATTAGTCCGTAGTGGCTGCATTTACAGAGGTCAGTGACAGCTTGTTTTAAAGGATAAGTTCACCTTTTGACCAAAAATATTAAATGCACATTTTTTTGCAGGTACAAAAATGTGCATTTATTATTTTTGGTTGCAGGAGCTTGTAAAGCATTGCACCAGCAATCAGCAGATCGCTGGTGCCATGCAGGTCTCCTGCAGACATGTCAGTATATACAGTTAGGTCCATATATATTTAGACACAGGCACAATTTTCATACTTTTGGCTCTGTATACTGCCAGAATTAATTTAAATGAAACAATCCAAATGAATTTGCAGACTTTCAGCTTTAATTCAAGGAGTTGAACATAAATATCAAGTACAAATTTTAGGAACTGCAAACATTTTTATACACAGTCCCTCCATTTTCAGGGGCTCAAATGTAATTGGACAAATAAATATAATCATAATAAAATGTTCATTTTTAATATTTTGTTGAGAGTCCTTTACTGGCAATGACTGCCTGAAGTCTGGAACCCATGTACATTACCAAAGACTGGGTTTCCTCCTTTCTGATGCTTTGCCGGGCCCTAATTGCAGCTGTCTTCAGTTTTTCTTTGTTTGTGGGTCTTTCTGCCTTTAGTTTTGCCTTCAGCAAGTGAAATGCATGCTCAATTGGGTTGAGATCAGGTGATTGACTCGGCCATTGCAGAATATTCCACTTCTTTTCCTTCAAAGTTCCTGGGTTGCTTTTGCAGTGTGTTTCGGATTATTGTCCATCTGTACTGTGAAGCGCCATCCAATCAACTTTAGAAATAAAGAAATAAATCCTCCTGCGCACTTATGTAAACGGATAAGACTAAATATCGATACTAAAAAGTAGCTCACATCCAATCCTAGACCATAAGGTCTAAATCACATATATATAATATAATAATGATGCAGCGCTAATATAGCAAAAAACATGTATAATAATATATAATAATACACAGATCAGATATTCAAAATATAATCTAGAAGCCAAACATAAAAGTGATCACACAACAAGAGTGACCCCAATCCAATAGTGGATATATTAAACGTGACCCCCAAATCCCTGATGGGACACAGTAATAAAAAGATGATGTGAATCCCTAATAGGGATCAGAACAGCACACAATGTGAAACACGCATTACACATAAAGTGACTAATAAGTCCATAAATAAGTGTGGTGATCATCCCATTCATGCACGTTGTGGATGTCAAAAACACCCTCGATGTGATCCTCAACGGAATGGCTAGAATGGCCTCTCACCTCCACTTTATGACCCTGCAGGGCCACAAAGCAAGAAAGCTCCTCTAGATCCTCAGAGTAGCCACTCTATCACTAGGATGACGCCAACAGGTGATGACTATTCACCATTCCACTGGACCGGTTTGTAGGCAGCTTAGCACTCCCATAGGTACCATAAATCATATGCTCATATAACAGAAAGAGAACAAATCTCCATAATGTAATACTGTTTAATGGCATAAAGATAAAATAAGCCAGAAATGCACTCACATGGGTATAGCTTGCATGGAGTAAAGTCCAGTATGTATCAAGGTAGAATTCAATGAGCACAGTATACAGCTTGTAACCAAATGGAATACAATATGCCGGGTGTACTGCATGAAGAAAAAGTGCTTGTTGGGTATACAAAGATGGCGCCAATACTCTAGTGTTCATTCGGTTTTATTTTAGAGTGCTTACTCTGAGGATCTGGAGGAGCTTTCTTGCTTTGTGGCCCTGCAGGGTCATGAAGTGGAGGTGAGAGGCCATTCTAGCCATTCCGTTGGGGATCACATCGAGGGTGTTTTTGACATCCACAACATGCATGAATGGGATGATCACCACACTTATTTATGGACTTATTAGTCACTTTATGTGTAATGTGTGTTTCACATAGCGTTCTGTTCTGATCCCTATTAGGGATTCACATCATCTTTTTATTACTGTGTCCCATCAGGGATTTGGGGGTCACGTTTAATATATCCAATATTGGATTGGGGTCACTCTTGTTGTGTGATCACTTTTATGTTTGGCTTCTAGATTATATTTTGAATATCTGATCTGTGTAATAATATATATTATTATACATGTTTTTTTGCTATATTAGCGCTGCATCATTATTATATTATATATATCCAATCAACTTTGCTGCATTTGGCTGAATCCGGGCTGACAGTATATCTCTAAACACTGCAGAATTCATCCAGCTGCTTCTGTCTTCTGTCACATCATCAATAAACACCAATGACCCAGTGCCACTGGAAGCCATGCATGCCCATGCCATCACACTGCCTCCACCATGTTTTACAGATGACGTTGTGTGCTTTGGATCATGAGCTGTTCGAATCCTTCTCCACACTTTTTTCTTCCTGTCATTCTGGTACAGATTAATCTTAGTTTCCTCCGTCCAAAGAATGCTTCTCCAAAACTGGTCTGGCTTTTTTTTTTTGGCAAAGTCTAATCTGGCTTTTCTATTCTTCAGCCTTTTGAATGGTTTGCACCTTTTGGTGAACCCTCTGTGTTTGCTCTCGTGAAGTCTTCTCTTAATTGTAGACTTTGACAATGATACGCCCACCTCCTGGAGAGTATCCTTCACTTGTCTGGATTTTGTGAATGGGTTTTTCTTTACCATAGAGAGGATCCTGTGATCATCCACCATTATTGTCTTCCGTGGACGTCCATGCCTTTTTATGTTGCCAAGCTCACCAGTGCATTCTTCTTTCCTCAGAATGTACCAAACTGTTGATTTGGCCAATCCTAATGTTGCTGCTATCTCTCTGATGGATTTGTTTTGTTTTGAAGTCTTACAATGGCCTGTTTCACTTGCATGGACATTTCCTTTCAACGCATGATGTAGGTTCACAGCAATAGATTTCAAATGCAAATACCACACTTAGAATCAACTCCAGACCTTTTACCTGCTTAAATGATGAAGAAATAACGAAGGAGTAGCCCACACCTGGCCAATGAAACAGTTTTTGATTTGATTGTCAAATTACTTTTGGTTCCTTGAAAAAGGGGGGGGTGGCTACTCTTAAGAGCTGTAATTCCTACAGCCTTCCTCCATATTGGATGTACATACCCTCAAATTAGATATTGGCCTTTCACAAAGAAGAAAGAGGAAACCCGTTTAACCCTCAAATTAAACCTGAGAGTTTGCACTTTCAGCCCATATCCACTATATAACTATAGCTTGATAATGTTTTGGTAAATACTTGAAAAAAAACTAAAATTGTGCCTGTTTCCAAATATATATGGACCTAATTGTATGCTTGCCCATACGGGATGTACAGGCAAGCAGATATACTGACAGGCAGATTCAATGAACTACAAGCCGACAGCCGCTAACACTGTTGGGACTTATAGTTTATTCATTCACAAAACACTGTGAATGAATGATGCGGCCATGTGGGTGGAGACCCGCAAGGCCGCGCTGTTTTCAAAAACTGACAGCTAGTACGGGAAACGTCTCCCCATACGTCTGTCACAGGGAGGGGGGATCGGGTAGCGGCTGCATCTTTGGGAACATGGTATATATGTTCCACCCTAAAAACGGGTGGAACATGTAACATGTTCCCAAAGGTGAACATTTCCTTTAAAGCTTATTTACTGCTTGTTAAGAAAATTGAAATATTTGAAAGACAATAGTCTGGCTACACTTACACTTAAGAGTTCACCTGTCGGATAATCATGCAAACAAAAATAATTATTTTAGCAGGTACCGTCAGAAATTTGTACAGTATGTAAATCTGTTAGCTGGAAATTGTATATATTATATAAACAAGGAATGTAAAAGGCTAATTTCACAGGTAGCAGCAAGGAGGATTATAAAGGTAACAGAGGTATGCCCAGCTACTTGTTTTCACACCAACGGGTTCCTCTTTCTTGTTTGTGAAAGGCCAATATCTAATTAAATTTTCCTGGCAGTTTAAGACTTTTTACTATTAAAAGCAATGAAAATATGATATACTGTTATGTCCTGGAAGAAGAGAACTAATTATTTCCTTAATTGGCTGTCATGGGCAATTGCATACTTAACTCACTTTTTTAACGTTTTAATAGCGTTCTTCAGATAAAGCATGATGACTCTATTTAATGTCATTTAGAACAAAAAAAAGCAACATTAGCATATCTTTATGTTGTTATTTATTAAAATGTTAATATATACACATGTTAATATTATCATTTAGTCATAGTGGTAATAGTAGTAGAAGGAGCACTAGTAGTTATATCTTTCTTAGGTCATTTTGAAATAAAATTTCTTATAACTTATTATTTAAATTGTCATTTACATTGATTTTTTATTTTAAAGATAAAAATTAATCTTTGCATAGCTTTGTAAAAAATAAACAAAATTGGGTCTGTTTAACCACTTGCTACCCGTCCACAGTAGTTGTATTTCGAGGGTGCTGTAACTTTAGAAGAGGCGACATACCTTTACATTGCGATCTGTCTTCCTGGTTTGGGGTAAGCATGATTTTGGCTGAAGTCAGCTGATCAGCTGTGGCATATCATTCACAGTGTTCTGTGTTTACAATACACAGAACTCTGTGTACTGTGAACAGTGATCAGGCTGTTTCTTCTCCTGCAAAGCAGGGAGAAAAAAACAAACAAATAGTAAAGTAAAAGCAGCACACACATCACACATTGTTAGGCACACAGTTAACCATTTGCTTGCCCCTAGATTTTAACCCTTTCACAGCTAGTGTCATTAGCACAGGTACAGTGTGCAGTATAAGCACTGATCACTGTATTAGTGTTACTAATGATGTCAGTCAGTTAGTGCACCTCCCAGCCAGCATCAGCTAGTGTCAGGTTGCCCACCACACTATCACAGTCTCACTATAAGTTGCTGATTATCAATATATATACAGTATATATATATATATATATATATATATATATATATATATATATATACTGTAGTTTGTAGACACTATAACTTTTGCACAGACCAATTAATATACATGTGTTTGGATTTTTTTTTACCAGAGACATGTAGCAGAACACATTTTGGCCTAAATATATGAAGACATTTTTTTTATTCGATAAGCTTTATAACAGAAAGTAAAAAACATTGGCGTTTTTTTTTTCAAAATTTTCAGTCTTTTTTCATTTATATCGCAAAAAAACAAAAAAAAACAAGTGGTGATCAAATACCACCAAAAGAGAGCTCAATTTTTGTGGGTAAAAATTTAATTTGCATACAGTGTTGCATGATCGCATAATTGCATGTTACAGTAGCACAGTGCAACAAATGCTCTGGTCTTGAAGGACGTAAAACCTTCCGGAGCTCCACTGGTTAAAATTTGTATATGGCTAATTTGCCAGTTCACCTCCAATATAACAGGGACATAAAAGTTCAGGATTAGTAATCATGTCAAAAAGTCAAAGAAGAAGTGGAGTAGAGTTCTTACACATCTGGTTTATTTTCTATCAATTTAACGAGGAAAGATTTTCTTCACTTCCTATCCTGGAAACAAAGCAGGAAGTAAGAGAAAATCTCTCCTAAGCTACCAGAAATCCACTTTTAGACTGTTGTTACAACAACAGGTGTTTCCAGTGGAGGATTTCCCCTCACCTCAGTTCTGGTGACAACCATAAAATGTACATTTTTTCCCCCACTTTCTGTATTGGAGACAACTGTTATTAGGACAAATAGAGAAGGTGAATCACCCCACTGGGGACACAGCAATTAAAACACAGCAATTAAAACAAGGACTCTATAACTTTCACATTGTATCCAAAACTAAAATTTAAAAAATATGTTTTTGCTTTAGATATATTTTCATTTAGCTTCAGACAGATAAAATACACAATTAAAATACATATATAAGAATAGTTTTACCTGTAAAAAGATCTCTAATTTTGTTCAGCCAGTCTTGTGATCCTGACATTTTTTTCCAGACAGCACAGCCAGATGTTTGACCTCCATTGCAGTAACAGCACAACATGGGCAAGAACACACCCCCAGCTTGATTTTAGACAATGCAGGTGCAGCAGCACACTGATGAAGTCATCATTCTGCTCTCTCCTTCTGTCAGAATGTTTGTGGTCAGCACATGTTCTTTACAGCTGATCCCTATTGGCTCTTACTGCTGGCCTTTCCTTTTCAAGTTAGGCTACTACAGAAAACTAATATGATAACAAATGCAGGTACTGAAAAGCATAGCATTCAAACATACTGTACATTTGGTGATTTTTAACATATACATTTTTTATTGGTTTTATTTATTTCTACCTGAGGTTTGTTTTTACCCTGAAAGCAATAAATTAAAGTGTTAGTTCACCTTTACCAGAAACCTTCATATGCAAATATTGGATGCCTGTGGATAATAACAAGCCGTTTGTCTCTGACTAAATTTGAATGATACTCTTGCTATAGGTGTAGGCCATTTATGTTCCTCATGAAGCCTGACTGGAATACTCCCACAACGTTACTAAGACATTGCTAAGTGAAGCCTAGTCATTATTGCTCACCTCCACCATCACAGGAGTGAGCTTTTTCTCTGAATCAAAGCCCTTCACATGCTCTTTATCTCTCCTGAGCAGTAGCTCTGAGCTCAATGTTTGAGAGCTCACTCCTGTGATGGTGGAAGTGAACAGCAATGACTAGGCCTCACCTAGCAACTCACAGAGAGTTTTCCAGTCAGGCTTCAGGAGATATGCAAATAGTCTACACCTATAGCAAGGGCATTATTCAACTTTAGTCAGAGACACACAGTATTTTTTATCTAAAGACATCCCTTATCTGCATAGGCATCTTTTTTTGTAAAGGAGAACTATCCCTTTACAGATAATGCCCACATTTTTGGATTGAATTAGGATACCTAAAATATTCTGCTACTGTTTATTTGTTAGATTAATGGGAAAATCTTCTTAAACATGTATAGAGAGGGCTAAAAGCATAAGTGGAAATAAATACAGGCAGATCAAACTATGGGGTACACAAGTATTCTGATAAATCTGCTGAACTTGAAAAGGTCCCTTAAGTTTGTACAGACCTGTGGGGTCTTTTTATCACTCTTTTATTGGAAACATTTTGTTGTATCCCATGCTCTAGATGGATGTAGGAATGTAAATATTGGAACATTTTGGCCAGGCTTCATGGGTGACAGAAAATATGGAATTTGCAACAAACAACATTTTTACAAATGGCACAGCATATTTTTAAACTACTGGAGCTCCTTGTCTGCATGGGCCACTTTATGTAAAAGGTGAACTTAGCTCATGAGAGTATATATTTATGCAAAGGTATGAATTAGGCATAAACCTCTATGTTGTTAAACGTGTTGATATTTTTACTTTATGATCTACTCCCGCAGTTTACTTGTGCTGAATGACATCTCTGGGGGCCCTGCCACTAAATATGAACAAAGGGGTAAGGGTGGTGTGATTGACATCACATGGTTCATTGGTGTGGTGAATCTGCATCACCGGATGAAGTGATTGATGATGGATTTACAATGTGGGACTTTTTTTAATTGAGGGACTTGTCAAAAGGTGCCAGTGTGTCTATTCATTGTTTCCTCTTTCGTGGATGAATAGTGGTAATATACACTATATTGCCAAAAGTATTGGGACGCCTGCCTTTACACGCACACAAATTTTAATGGCATCCCAGTCTTAGTCCGAATGGTTCAATATTGAGCTGGCCCACCCTTTGCAGCTATAACAGCTTCAACTCTTCTGGGAAGGCTGTCCACAAGGTATAGCAGTGTGTCTATGGGAATGTTTGACCATTCTTCCAGAAGCACATTTGTGAGGTCAGGCACTGATGTCGGATGAGAAGGCCTGGCTCGTAGTCTCCACTCTTATTCATCCCAAAGGTGTTCTATTGGGTTGAGGTCAGGACTCTGTGCAGACCAGTCAAGTTCCTCCACCCCAAACTTGCTCATCCATGTCTTTATGGACCTTGCTTTGTGCACTGGTGCGCAGTCATGTTTGAACAAGAAGGGGCCATCCCCAAACTGTTCCCACAAAGCTGGGAGTATAAAAAAATGTCCAAAATGTCTTGGTATGCTTATGCCTTAAGGGTTCCCTTCACTGGAACTAATGGGCTAAGTCCAACCCCTGAAAATCAACCCCACATCATAATCCCCTCTCCACCAAATGTTACACTTGGCACAATGCAGTCAGGCAAGTACCGTTCTCCTGGCAACTGCCAAACACATGCATGACCATCGGATTGCCAAACAGAGAAGCGTGATTTGTCACTCCAGAGAACACTGCTCTAGAGTCCAGTGGTGGCATACTTTACACCACTGCATCCAATGCTTTGCATTGCACTTGATGATGTAAAGTTTGGATGCAGCTGTTCAACCATGGAAACCCATTCAGTTAAGCTCTCTATGCCCTGTTGTTGTGCTAATCTGAAGGCCACATGAAGATTGGAAGTCTTTAGCTATGTACTCTGCAGACAGTTGGCGACTTCTGTGCACCGTGCGCTTCAGCATGCGATGACCCAGCACTGTCATTTTATGTGGCCTATCATTTCGTGGCTGAGTTGCTCTTGTTCCCACTTGCTTCCACTTTGTTATAATACCACTAACAGTTGACCATGGAATATTTAGTAGCAAGGAAATGTCACGAATGAACTTATTGCACAGGTGACAACCTATCACGGTACCACATTTGAACTCCCTGAGCTCCTGAGAGCGACCCATTCTTTTACAAATGTTTGTAGAAGCAGTCTGCATGCCTAGATGCTTGATTTTATACATCTGTGACCATGGAGGTGATTGGAACACCTGCATTAAACGATTTGTAGTGGTTTCCAAATACTTTCCAATATAGTGTATATCCTTACTCATTCACATGGGGGGGGGGGGATATCTGGGGACCTCCTTATTGTTGATGAGACTTTCAAATTCCAATGAGATCCTCACCTTCAGACCCCTCATGACCACCAGAGTTGTGGGGAAGAAGCCTTTGTCCTCATCAATGCAGGGACAGGATGCTTTGCCAGGGGAGTCACCCTGGCAAAGTACCTCCTCTTGTTAAGGACATGTGGCCTGGTATAATCAGGAGGGGGGGGGGCGCACTCTCATCCTTTCCCTTTCTTGGCCTGAAAGGCTGCATGGAATGGATTTTATGGTGACGACTTAATGATTTATTTTTTGTTCCCTTCTCAAAATTCACACCAGACCCAGGTAGAATTTCATGACAGTCCAGACCCCAAAGTTCCAAGGCCCAAAGTTTTAATTTTTGTGCTTTTTGTAGATCCATACTGGATCCTCATCAAGGATCAAGGTCTAGTAGATATTTTTAGAGGAACCCCAAGAATTTTTTATTTCTTTGTGTGGGCATCTCCCAATAACATCTATACTAGACCCTTCATCTAGGTTAAGGGACTGATACAGATGAAGGGAATCCCCAGCCGCTTTGTTCACAAACAGAAGTAAGCAGCCAGGAGCTGCCGTTGGCTGTCATGTTAAACAGATTTATTTCTTTGTAAGTGCCAGTTTTGTTGTAGTAGGGTGTATACAATTTTGTTGTAGTAGGTTGTATACATTGTATAGATGCGTCACTTCACAGGCAGGATCAGGGCACATTATTTCATGGAATTTTGCATTTTTCTTGTTTCCCTTCAAGCATTATTAAAATTGATGTCAAACTGATTTTTAAAAAAATATTTTTGCTTTAGTACATATCCTACAGGGTAGTGCCCAGCTTTCCTTGCAATTTCTTTAACAATATCTTGCCTATTAACCTTGAAAATGGTCATTAGTATTTTTTAACCACCTCCCGCCCGCCATATAGTCCAATGATGGGCGCAAGGTGGTTCTCTCATTCTGATAGGCCGTCTTTTGACGGCCTTCCATTCTCACTGCGCATACGCGACTCAGGGAGCGCGCAGCACGGCGATCGCTGGTGCTCTGTGTCCCTCGGACACAGCGGATCACCGATCCATGGAAAGAGCCGAAGATGTCGGCTCGGTCATGTGATCAGCTGTGTCCAATCACAGCTGATCACATGTAAACACGGAAATGCCGGTTATCTGCATTTCTCTCCTCTCGAGCTGTCACGCTGAGGAGAGCCGGTAATTGGCATTCCGCGGAGGGGACATGTACACTTATCATCAGGGCACTGATGATCAGTGTGCCCTGATGATCAGTGTGACCCCACAAGTGCCACCTGTCAGTGTCCATCAGTGCCAGCTGTCAGTGCTGAAAAGTGCCACGTGCCAGAGCCCATCAGTGCCACATCAATGCCACATATCAGTGCCTACCAGTGCACATCAATGCCACATATCAGTGCCCATCTGAGCTGCCCTTCAGTGCCACCCATCAGTGCCAGTCAGTGCCACCTATCTATGCCAATCAGTGCCACCTATCAGTGCTGCCAATCAGTGCCACCTATCAGTGCGCATCAGTGCCACCTATCAGTGCACATCAGTGCCGCCTATCAGTGCCAGTCAGTGCTGCCTATCAGTGCTAGTCAGTGCCACCTAACAGTGCCAGTCAGTCAGTGCCAGTCAGTGCTGCCTATCAGTGCCAGTCAGTGCCACCTATCAGTGCCATCTATCAGTGCCATATATCAGTGCTGCCTTTCAGTGCCCATCAGTGATGCCTGTCAATGCCCATCAGTGCCACCTACCAGTGCCTCCTCATCAGTGCCCATCAGTGCCACCTATCAGTGTCCATCAGTGCATCTTATCAGTGCCCATCACTACAGCCTCATTAGCGCACATCAGTGAAGGAGAAAAATCACTTATTTACAAAATTTTATAACAAAAGCTAAGAAAAAACATTTTTTTTTTCAAAATTTTCAGTGGTTTTTGGTTTGTTTAAGAAAAAATAATCAGAGGTGATTAAATACCACCAAAATAAAGCTATATCTGTCACAAAAAAATGATACAAATTTCATATGGGTACCGTGTTGCATGACCGCACAATTGTCATTCAAAGTGTGACAGCGCTGAGAGCTGGAAATTGGCCTCGGCAGGAAGGGGGTATAAGTGCCCAGTAGGCAAGCGGTTAACTTTTGGCCCCCTTTGACTTCAATAGGGTTTGATTCAGTTCAAAAACTTTATTAGTGTTCGCAGAATCCAACTCGAACCGAATCCATATATGTTTGGCTCATCCCAACTGACATGCATCAATTGAAAAACAACAAAACAGGATCATTTAAATATTGTTTTTAAATACAACACAATAACATGAAGCACACCCACAGAGATGGCAATCTGAGATCTTACACCTGCAATCATGTTCTGACTTTGACAGCTGTCAGGAGACCGTTGTACATCTCTGTGGTTGAGAGAATCATGGAACTTCATGTCCTTGTCAATAAAGTCTAAAATGTTCAGGTATTAACAGTTTCACAGAAAATAGCTAGAACCAGTTCTGGCACCTTTAGCACAAATGCGACCAAAACATTTATTATGCTAAAATAGATGTAAACTGAATGACATTTAATTTCCTAAACAATCATCTATTATATTTCTTTTTTAGAATGTTCTGTTTTTAAAGGTTTAACCCTCATTGCATCTCAGTGCTGCTGATTACCTGCAGACTCTTTGGAGCCCTGTTCTTTCTACATGCACTTCCTTCAGCAACAGCTGAATGTAATGGTCAGGCCATGTTTCCTGTGTTGACAACAAGAAAAATGTCTTGGCTATGAGTATTTGCACAGCTGCTTATATTCATTACTGGAAATTCATGTAACACAGTGGCATAGTAGGACAGCATTTGAAAGACAGAGACAGATTGGTGTCGCCCTATAACAGGAAGTGCCTGAACAAGGACCTCCATGGCAGAATTTGAAGTTATTTTCATGAAGCTATAGGTTTAAAGATTGAACCTGACTTTTGAAATTACAAAGCACAAGTAACCCGTTTCACTGCCACTGCCACAAGGTTTACGGCAATGACACCACTGGCCTGTAAACTGACTTCTGGCTGCTATAGCAGCTTTCAATCCATTCACACTTCTTCAGAACATCAGTTCATTGGTCAGCCCTGCAGTGACTGAAGCCAGAAGCAATGAGCTTCTTGTCACTTCCAGTTTCAGAGATGTCAACCCTGCTGTTTCAGCCAGCTAAGAAGCTGACCAAACACGGTCTATGGTTGATTAGCTTCAATGGAGTGCAAAGGTGCCATTAGACATCTAAACATGTTTTTAAAAAATTTAAGTTGACTAAAATACATTTTAAAAAGAAGAAGAATTTAAACTGCCCCACAAACCAAAAATCACAATTGCATCACACATGTTGGGTATCACTGTGCACCCTGGATTAGGAGCAATAATGCAAGGAAAAACATTCATGGTCAACTCTAAACTGATGAGTTGTAAAGGCTTTTAAAGTGTTGCCTATGAACAATTTTGAGTATGATAGTTTGTCACTGTTTTAACAGACATATGCAGTTTTAAGGCTTTACATGTTTAGTTGAAGTAACCTCATCCGTTATATATTTCCAAAATATTGGTTACCATTTTGGTGCACTATAATTAATTTTAATGTATTTTTTTACTGAAGATATGGGTTTGCTAAACAGTTGTGCTAATACCATAAGGCATACAAAATTGTAACTACCATTGTTTTATTCTCAAACGCCTCTGCTATCAGAAACAAATATGTTTTGGAGGTTTTAACTCACAATCTGGCCTAAAATGTACATTTTAACATGTATGCAAAAAATGAAGAAAAAAAATGCCTCTAGTAGCGAAAAGGTTAAAGGTTGGATTTACCCTGTTCCATGTGCATGCAGCGGGCATGGTAACGCTCATGTGTAGATGTGAATGGACCTATAGAGTTTCCCCTTTGTCTGTCACACTAAACTGCATGGCATAGATGTGAACCAAACCCATAGGAAAGAATGGGATTTCTACTTGATATGCATTTTCAAGCAGCAAAATTCAACAGTTTTGCTTTGCAAAATTGACAAATGTGGATAGGCCATTAAGATAATATGAGATTTTAGTGATTGGGTTTAGATTTGCTTTAACTGATAACTGATTGTCACCATGGTCCACAGCATATACATAATTGCTGTGTATGCTGCATTAATAAAAATGCTCTCTAAATCGTATCTCCGTATAAATGTGTAGAATGTATTTGTGTATATGATATATATATATATTTACTATCTATCTATATATATACACAGTATAAATTATATATATATATATATATATATATATATATATATATATTGCTTGCAGCTGATAAAGCTGATAGAGAAAATTGCAGTTTAAAAAGGGAATGGGGATGATTGTTGTAATATGTTCTGAAATGGAATGAGTTGCTTCCCAGCACATATAACTAAAATTAATTTTTCAAGATCTGCCAAGTGTACAATGCTGCAAATGCAATGAAGTTTTAAATATATCCCCAAATGGGAGAAGATAATGAAGTTGCTGTTAAATATTTATCAATGGATGTAAAATCTCTTGGTGTATCCTGGGAGCCCCCTGCTGGGAACCTGCCTGAAGGTACAAGCCATGATACAAGCATGGGCACCAAACAAGCCCTCACATTCCACTGCACTATGACAGCTTATAATGTGATGCCAGAGTCATGTTATTTTCAGGACTGCTCTAAGCCTACTACATGTATGTCTTGATACTCCCGCTGCAATATACAGCAAAGCAATTAATGTGAAAGCCTGGTGCCAACTAAAAAGCACATATGCATGAAGAAAACATGAAAGGGAAAGGAGGAAGCTACAAGCAGTGATGTCTAATGAGAAATTTAATGTAGTTGCAATTTTTTTGATACTTTCAATTCAGTTGACACCCTGCCTAGTAATCTGACAGAATCCTACAGAAGGAAATTACCATCTGTCATTTCATTGCAACTTTTTTTCTAATAGCAGCTAACACAGAGCAATCCATTAAACAGCACACTGTACAATATATAATGCAGTACATCAGTCTTTGGGGGTCTATTTACTAAGGGGGTTGAGGATGTTAACCTAGCACAGTGAATGAAACCTGTATGAACTGTGAATGGTCATTAATCTGCAAGGAAACTTTTGAAAAAGTAAGTTTTACTAGCATGCTTGAGTATTCAAAGTGAACACAGATTTACATTATTTGCAAACATTCAATTTGTTAAATGAAAGGCCTCTACTACAGTAAATCAAATCCAAAAAGTGATATGTTACAGTTGCCTATAACCAAAATTAGATCAGAGCGACCCCTTTTTTGGTTATATGATATTAGTGTGGTATGAGGACAATTCTACAATATGAACACAGACAGAACTAAAAAAAAAATACAGGGATTCTAATGTTTCCCTAATCTTTTTAAATTTTTGTCTGTCTTGCTGCTGGAGAATTCCTCCCACTTGCTGTCCAGTAAAATAATGTCAGCAGGACAGAAGATAAGAGTAAATCTCTTTTTTAATTATTGTAAATGTTTTATTAAGGGCCAAAGCCCATTTTTCAAGACAAAGTTACAACACTTTAGGCGTAAACGTTGCATTAAAAGAAAATCACAATCAATATAAAGAAGAACATAAACAAAAGGAATGTGAACGTAAAATAATTAGACAGCATGGTAAACTGTACAATGCAAAAGCACAAAACGACATAACCCTGCACCTTGTTGGATTACATTATTTGTCAGAGCCTTAGCAAGTAGAAAGGTGTCTGAGCTATATAAGGGGGGGGGGGAAGTCTACTAAAGGGAGAATAATCCCATGGTTCCCAAATAGATCGAAAATGACCTGAATAATCACCCACTAGAGCTGTAAGATATTCCATTTCACTGATTTCAGAGATCGCTCTTAAGAGATGGTTTAGTGTGGGGATATCAACTGATTTCCAATGTCTTGGTATCACCTGTCTAGCAGCCATCAGAATATGTATTCCCAACCTCTTAGACCACTTATAAATACCCCTAAAGGGTAACCCCAAAAGGTAGTGTATTGGGTCTAGGGGAAGATTAACATTGAGCACTTGCTCCAAGACCATCTTAACCATAGCCCAATAATCCGTGGACAAAACCAAAAGATGTGCGCCAAGGTGCCAGTAAATCTTTTTAATAGCAGAGATGACAGAGATAAAACAAATAACAAGGTACGGGTTCTAACCCTTCCTCACTTTTTCAAAACTAAATAAAAAAAAAAGTTGTTGTTAGCCATTCTGTACACTTTAACCAGTTGTGGACATTGGGCATGCTACACACATCCGAAAAAAATGTAATCAAAGTACACAAGGCGTATATAGTCCTGTCTCTTTGCCATTTCACCCATCCCACTTGCCAGTCCTGGCTGGCAAAAAGACAGCTAAAAGTTGTTGTGCAGTTATAGACCATGTGACACAATGTTTAGACTTGAAATAGAATATAAGGTGTCATTGTTAATTTTATATTTACTGTAATTCATTCATCTGAATATGATGTCAGTTAAGGCATCATGAGAAGTAAAGACATAAAAACTAAATAAAAATTGTTCCTTTTTTAACCACCTTATTACCTTTAACCACTTGAGCTCTGGAAGGTTTTATCTCCTTCAGGCCATTTTTTTGGTATTTGTCGCTGCGCTACTTTAACTGGCAATTCTGTGGTCATGCAACACTGTATGAAAATTAAATTTTGATCATTTTTTTCACACAAATATAGATTTATTTTGGTGGTATTTTATCACCACTATTTTTTTTTTTATTATATAAACAAAATGTCTGAAAATTTTGAAAAAAAAACCCCAATATCTTCTACTTTCTGTTATAAAATACATTGATTTAAAAAAAAGTCCAAAAATCTAATTTATTCATAAATGTAGGTCAAACTACATTCTACTGTCCAAATTGGCCCTAGTATATGTATAAATGTGAATCAGGGACCTTAGATTGTGAGTTCCTCGAGGGTAAAGGACTGATGTGAATGTGCAATATATATGTTTAAAGCACTGTGTAAACTGTGTAAATTGACTGTGCTATATAAGTGCCTGAATTAAATAATATATACTACGAGACTTTGGTAAAAAAAATTAAAACAAAAATCCAAAAAAAGTGTATGTTAATTAGTTTATGTGAAAGTTATAGTTAAAGCCTACAAACTATGGTTAAAAAAAAAAAATATATATATATATATATATATATATATATATATATATATATATATATTAGATATATATATATATATATATGACAATTGATCGGTTCTGACGTACTGATAGCCAATCTTATATCTTGAGGCCAGAACTGTACAAATACCTCCCAAATGACCCCTTTTTGAAAAGTAGGCCCAGGTACCATGTGATAGCTGTGTGCCAATCACAGCATCATTGTATAGGAAGCACAGTTGTTATGCATTACATTTAGTCATAACAGCTTTGTTGACATTGTGATCACATGATACTCGGGTCGCTCAAAGTGGCTGGGTACTGGGAGCTGCAGTCCTCTGTGTCCGGTGGACACAGTGGTTGCGGGAGCAGCACGCTGTATGCCCCTTATCCAGAATAGGCTGGATGACCTACTTGTAAGTGACCCAGCCTGCCTGTGCTGCCCACCCACAGTAAATGTATGAAAAGTGGTTAATTTACCCTAATCAGCCCCTAATTATTTTTTTTATTTCTATTTTTCTAACATGTAATAGTTTTTTTTTTTTAAATTAACCACTTGCCCTCCTAAAGATTTACCCCCCTTAATGACCAGGCCTCTTTTTGCTACTCGGCGCTGCACTAATTCAGCTGATAATTGCACGGTCATGCAGTGCTGCACCCAAACGAAATTTACGTCCTTTTTTTCACACAAATAGAGCTTTCTTTCGGTGGTATTTCATCACCTGTGCGCTTTTTATTTTTCACGCTATAAACAAAAAAAGACCAAAATGTTGAAGAAAAACAATATTTTTTACTTTCAGCTATAAAGAATATATAGTAAACTCAAAGTTAGTTATAAATTTAGGTCAAAATGTATTCTGCTACATGTTTTTGGTAAAAAAAATCCCAATAAGTGTATATTGATTGCTTTGTGTGACAGTTATAACGTCTACAAACTATTGTATAGATACTGCAATTTATGCCATTTTTTTGCTGTACAGCGCTGTGCTAGTTTAACGGACAATTGCACGGTCATGCAATACGGTACATAAATGAAATCTACATCCTTTTTTTCCCACAAATTGAGCTTTCTTTTGGAGGTATTTGATCGCCTGTGCATTTTTTATTTTTTGCGCTATAAAAAAAAAGGCTGACAAATTTGAGGAAAAAAACAATATTTTGGACTTTTTGCTATAAAACATGTCCAGTAAAAAAAAATTTAAAAATCAAATTTAGTCATAAATTTCTGCCAAAATGCATTCTGCGACATGTCTTTGCTAAAAAAAAATCCCAATACATGTAAATTAATTGGTTTACATGATAGTTATAGCGTTTACAAATGGCGGGAAAGATACTGGGATTTTTAATTTTTTTTTATACTAATAATGGCGGCGATCAGCGACGATCAGCGACTTATGGTGGCGATCAGTGACTTATGGCGGCGATCAGTGACTTATGGCGGTGATCAGCGACTTATGGCGGGACTGCAGCGGACATTCTGACACTGGGAGGGAACTGACTTGGGGTCACTGACATCCCCAGTGACAGCATTACAGTGATCAGTGCATAAAAACCACTGACACTGTACTAATGGCACTGGGGAGGAAGGGGTTAACTTTATTATTCAGTGAAAGGGTTAACTGTGTGAGGGGAGTGTTTTACTAGGGGGCGGGGGTGTACTGCACGGGGGGGGGGGGGGGGGGGCAAGCTGATCGGGAGAGATAAACTCTTCTCTCCGGCTCAGCATGTCAAGAGCTGTCAGGGAACTGACAGAAAGCACAGCTACTGCAGCTGTGCTCTCTGTCAGTGATTGCCGCTAATCGCCGGGACACAGCCGGTAACGACTGACATCTGCGGCCATGATTGGCGGGACAGGTAGGGCGGTGGCGCGCCTCGCGCGCCCCCTACCTGTTTTGAAAACACACGTTTTAAAACGTGGTTTTGCCAAGCCGTGCCGCCCTGCCAACGTATTTCTACAGTGGCTGGACGGCATGTGGTTAATTATGTTCATTATTTTTTTAAGTGTCACATTAAACAAAGTTGTAGAAAAATTCTTTATTGAAATTGCAAATGACTTGAGGTATGTTCAGTGCATGCACACTACTTATCACAGTGCCTGGCTTCATTTTAGCATCTTACAGATGCCAGCAATGGGCTAGAAGTGTACCATGCAGTGCACATGCACTGCAAGCAATGAACACAAAGGAAAAAAACAAACAGATCCAAGCCATTTCTGGCACTTTTTGTTTACATTGTAAAATCAGTATTTTTTTGCTGGAAAACAAACACTTTAGATTTACAGAGGAGGTCTAGTGCTAGAATTACTGGCCATGATCTGACGATCATGGCGATACTTCACATGTGTGGGACGATCGCTGTTTGTACGCATGTGGAACCGACACATTTGCCTTTGCTTGTGAGAACATGGGGGGGGGAAGCACTTTATTTATTTATTTTTTTTGCAATTACTCTATTTTTTTTTACACTGTCACTTTAATTTTTTGATCACTGTTATTGCTGGCACAAGGAATGTAAACATCCCCTGTGACGTAATAGACAAGTGACAGGTATATTTTATGGAGAGATCTGAGGTCCAAAAGACCCCAAATCCCTCCTCTGCGCTTGAAGGCGTTCAGAAAACCAAGATCGGTCAGGTCATCACTTCTGGTTTACAATACAGTAAAGGAGAGCCCATCAAAGCCAATTTTTGCTTTTGTTGGCTGTCCTGCCAGCCAGCAGACATGCCAGCTGGTCGCTTGGGACTCTCAGTGGGATGGGAGATCCCAAGAGAGCAGCGGGAGGTGGCAGGGGGGAAGTGGTTAGGGAGTTTTTTTTGTCAGAAGAAACATGCAAAGAAGCTGTTTTACTAAGGTTGAGAACATTTCCTCAGAAAAGTAAAAATTCAATTCAATTATCCAATCATGTAAAAAGCAAATTCCTGTTTATTTAATCTACAGATGATTAGATAATTGAAGCAAATATTCACAATTTTTTGAGTGAAGGTTGTCAACTCTATTAGTAAATCAGCTTCAAAGTCTCTTCGACCAAAGCACTGCTACAAATATTCATTTAAGATTATTTGTGCTTTAAAGCTGAATTCCAACCAAAAAAATCCAAAAATGAATAATTGCATTTGTAAAAAATCAATAAATTTACTTTATATGGAACTAATACAAATACTCAAATGCTTTTTCCCCTGCATGGCAGCACTTACACTGAAGTGAAAGATGAAAGGAGGCGAGAGCAGAGATATTTCCTCATTACTTTCTTTCCACTCAACCAACATCGTGACTTCTGTTACTTTCAGTTATGGGGGGGGACACTTGACACTCCCCCCATCTCACCTTGGCAAAGTACAGGCTCACTTTATGTTTATTCTTGTAAACATGATAAACACAAAATTATGAACACATGAATTATCCATATGCAATATTTTATATTTTTCTGGCTAAATAAGATCTTTAAGTGTTATTAAACCTAGGACCCTGCTTTCCCTATATCCAGTATCCCGCAGTACGCAGAACATGGAAATACAATTATTTTTGTAAATATAAACTGCTAGACACCTTTTTATTAGCAGTTAGAGCAGTCTTGTGACTTCTATCCGTTTCCAGCTGAGCACATGTTAAAGCTTGTAGAAGGAGTTTTTATTCTGCTCTAGGAGGATGCAGGACCCCTGACCTCTGTCTGGACAGTGCTAACTGGTCTTGTGCTAAACACATGCACTCTCCCAAGAAAAAAAAACTCTCTAGCAATACACACCAAACTGAGCAGAGCGACCAAAATGTGCAGAGTGTCTTCACACAATATACAGTCAGGTCCATAAATATTGGGACATCAACACAATTCTAACATTTTTGGCTCTATGCACCACCACAATGGATTTGAAATGAAACGAACAAGATGTGCTTTAACTGCAGACTGTCAGCTTTAATTTGAGGGTATTTACATCCAAATCAGGTGAACGGTGTAGGAATTACAACAGTTTGCATATGTGCCTCCCACTTGTTAAGGGACCAAAAGTAATGGGACAATTGGCTTCTCAGCTGTTCCATGGTCAGGTGTGTGTTATTCCCTCATTATCCCAATTACAATGAGCAGATAAAAGGTCCAGAGCTCATTTCAAGTGTGCTATTTGCATTTGGAATCTGTTGCTGTCAACTCTCAAGATGAGATCCAAAGAGCTGTCACTATCAGTGAAGCAAGCCATCATTAGGCTGAAAAAACAAAACAAACCCATCAGAGAGATAGCAAAAACATTAGGCGTGGCCAAAACAACTGTTTGGAACATTCTTAAAAAGAAGGAACGCATCGGTGAGCTCAGCAACACCAAAAGACCAGGAAGACCATGGAAAACAACTGTGGTGGATGACCGAAGAATTCTTTCCCTGGTGAAGAAAACACCCTTCACAACAGTTGGCCAGATCAAGAACACTCTCCAGGAGGTAGGTGTATGTGTGTCAAAGTCAACAATCAAGAGAAGACTTCACCAGAGTGAATACAGAGGGTTCACCACAAGATGTAAACCATTGGTGAGCCTCAAAAACAGGAAGGCCAGATTAGAGTTTGCCAAATGACATCTAAAAAAGCCTTCACAGTTCTGGAACAACATCCTATGGAGAGATAAGACCAAGATCAACTTGTACCAGAGTGATGGGAAGAGAAGAGTATGGAGAAGGAAAGGAACTGCTCATGATCCTAAGCATACCACCTCATCAGTGAAGCATGGTGGTGGTAGTGTCATGGCGTGGGTATGTATGGCTGCCAATGGAACTGGTTCTCTTGTATTTATTGATGATGTGACTGCTGACAAAAGCAGCAGGATGAATTCTGAAGTGTTTCGGGCAATATTATCTGCTCATATTCAGCCAAATGCTTCACAACTCATTGGACGCCGCTTCACAGTGCAGATGGACAATGACCCAAAGCATACTGCAAAAGCAACCAAAGAGTTTTTTTAAGGGAAAGAAGTGGAATGTTATGCAATGGCCAAGTCAATCACCTGACCTGAATCCGATTGAGCATGCATTTCACTTGCTGAAGACAAAATTGAAGGGAAAATGCCTCAAGAACAAGCAGGAACTGAAGACAGTTGCAGTAGAGGCTTGGCAGAGCATCACCAGGGATGAAACCCAACATCTGGTGATGTCTATGCGTTCCAGACTTCAGGCTGTCATTGACTGCACAGGATTTGCAACCAAGTATTAAAAAGTGAAAGTTTGATTTATGATTATTATTCTGTCCTGTTACTTTTGGTCCCTTAACAAGTGGGAGGCACATATGAAAACTGTTGTAATTCCTACACCGTTTACCTGATTTGGATGTAAATACCCTCAAATTAAAGCTGACAGTCTGCAGTTAAAGCACATCTTGTTCGTTTCATTTCAAATCCATTGTGGTGGTGTATAGAGCCAAAAATGTTAGAATTGTGTCGATGTCCCAATATTTATGGACCTGACTGTATCTTATCAGGAGATAAGAGAGGGCACTGGAAGAAGAGGAAGATCATAGAAGTCAGGATCAAACAGCCTTTTTACACAATGCAGAGGATTAACCCCTTAGGTTCCACTGTGAGTATAACAACATTCTTTACTTCATATACAGACTGATTTTACTGTTGTGGGTTTAGTAACACTATAAGCTTTTAAAGATGGCCAGAGCCATCCCTTTAAAAGTTCATACATGGGCTTCCTGGTAATGTAAACACTGTGATTGGCTATCAAAGTGATCGAGAGCCCACCCCTCCGGCTCCTGATCATAAACAGTGACCAGGAGCTATCAGTGATAGCACAGTCGCCGTGCTAGGGGTGTTGAGTGAGTGTGCTCCCAGCACAAGCAAGAGACACCAGCTACATTCTTATATGTGGCTGCTTGTCCTTAATGCCCACATACACATATATGTGCGCAGCCAGGGTTATGGGGTTAACACAATACAAATAAGTACATGAGAAAATCTACACAAATCCAATTATGTTCCCTATGGAGAAGGCCAGAATACAAAATAATACAGAATATCTCCCAGTAATAGCTATACCATAGCTTGGATGCAGGTTTAAACTAATTTACAACTATCATAAGAAATTCTAATGAGAATCATGAATGGACAAACTATAACTTCCTTTTGTTATGTTATGGCTTGAGTTAATAGCAATGAGACTAAATGTCAGCTTATCATTCAGAGCCAATGAAAAGTCAGTGCATGCTGGGAAGCAGCTCCTTTGCCAGGAAGATGCTCAGAGGCAAAATAAGCACATTAAATATTATATTAATAATAATTCAGTGAGCCACAGTGCCTGTCCACACTAAGATCACTGTGGCTATATGTCAGGAACCCGACCCAAATATGAGGAACTATCAACAAGCATGGACAACTTTGTTAATATCATTACAGCTCATTAAAACAATACTTCATTCCTTCAGAAAAGTGATGAAATTAAAGCAATTGTCTCATATCTGCATGTCTCTGGTGTTTCATATATTAAAACAGATAAAGAGTGAAATTAGAAAATGATTGCTTAATGTACAAAGATATTTTAAAATGGCCTGGAGAGATTCATTGGTAGACAAAAAAAAATAGCAAAAAAGAGATACAAAGTAAACTATAAGATGAAGGTACATCAGTGTCTAATAGACCCCAGATCTCTCCAAAACGAGGGCATGTCATGGCCCATGATATCACAAGGGATGTTGTTCATCCCTTGTGATAGCAATAAAAGTGATGAAAAAAATAAAGCTGCAGTGTAAAAAATTAATTCAAATAAAATACATAATAAATTGTTGAAAAATTGAAAGTACCCCCATCCCACCATGCCCATGTGCAAAAGCAAATGTATGTATCGGTTCCACGTGCATACATTAACGATGATCACACCACACATGTGAGTTATCACTGCAAACATAAGAGCGAAAGCAATAATTCTTGAAGCCAGACCTCCTGTGCAACTCTAAACTGTAGTTTGCCATCGTTCCACCATTTTACATGAAAGAACCAATAAATCTACATCTACAGGATCCCTATAAAAAAATCAAATTAGAATTGCATGTATATGTGGGCTCTCCAAAATGTTTCTGGACTTTTTTTTACCCTATTTAGTGAGAAGAAGTGCGGAAACTTTTTAAAGACCCCTTGTACATTTAAATGTATATGTATGTACACACAATGCTCAGAATAAATGAGTACACCCCTTTTGAAAGGTAAGATTTACAATGTACACAGGAACAATTTCCAAAATTTTGACAAAACTGGGTTTTATGGAACACTTGCTTAGCTCATTACATGAAAGTAAGGTTAATAATACAACTTAGATTACAAAACATTCAGTTTTACTCAAATTAGATGATGCAAAAATGAATACACCTCACAACAAAAATTACTACATCTAGTATTTTGTATGACCTCCATGATTTGTAAGGACAGCACCAGGTCTTCTAGGCATGGAATGAACAAGTTGGTGACATATCGCAACATCTATCTTTTTCCATTCTTCAAGAACCTCTTTTAGAGCCTGGATGCTGGATGGAGAGTGATGCTCAACTTGTCTCTTCAGAATTCGATTGGCTTCAAGTCAGGAGACACACTTGGCCACTGAATCACTTTTACCCTCTTCTCCTTCAGAAATGCAAAAAGTGGCCTTAGATGTGTGTTCTGGATCATTGTCACATTGGAAAAGTGCATGACGACCAAGGGCATGGAGTGATGGTATCACCTTCTCTTTCAATATAGAGCAGTACCTCTGTGAATTCATGATACCATCAATGAAATGCACCTCCCTGACACCGGCAGCACTGATGAAGCCCCACAGAAGCACACTGCCACCACCATATTTCACTGTAGGCACCTGGCATTTTTCTTTGTACTCCTGACCTTTGCGACGCCATACAATTTTGAAGCCATCAGTTCCAAAAACATTTATCTTGGTCTCATCACTCCAGAGTACAGAGTCCCAGTAGTCTTCTTCTTTTTCAGCATGGGTCCTGGCAAATTCTAGGCAGGCTCTTTTGTGCTTGGACTTTAGGAGAGGCTTCCTTCATGGACAACACCCATGCATGCCATTCCTCTGCAGTGCACGCCGTATTATGTCACGGGAAACAATCAGCTAAGTTTGGCTTTCTACTTCTTTAGGTAGTAACTGCAGGGAACTTGCATGGCAATTTTCTTCAACCCTTCTCACCTGAAGATGCTCCTGTCGAGGTGTTAACTTCCATGGATGGTCTTGATGTCTCTGTGGGATGGTTTCAGTTCCATCTTTGTAAAATTTTTGTATCACTTTTGCTACAGTATTCTGACTGATAAGTAAAGCTTTGCTGATCTTCTTTAGCCTTCACAGCTGCTCGGCCATGGAAACCCATTCCATGAAGCTCTCTACGCACTGTTGTTGTAATAATCTGAAGGCCACACGAAGTTTGGAGGTCTTTAGCTACTGACTGTAGAAAGTTGGCGACCTCTGCGCACTGTGCGCTTCAGCATGCGCTGAAGCACGCTCTGTCATTTTACGTTGCCTACCACTTCCTGGCTGGGTTGCTGTTGTTACCACTTTGTTATAATACCACTAACAGTTGACCATGGAATATTTAGTAGCAAGGAAATTTCACGGATGGACTTATTGCACAGTTGGCAACCTATCACGGTACCATGCTTGAATTCACTGAGCTCCTGAGAGCGACCCTTTCACAAATGTTTGTAAAAGCAGTCTGCATGCCTAGGTGCTTAATTTTATACATCTGTGGACATGGAGGTGATTGGAACACTTGAATCCAATGATTTGGAGGGGTGTCCCAATAGTTTTTGGCAATATAGTGTGTGTGTGTGTATATATATATATACTGTATATTATATTGTTTTAAACTACCCTATAAATAGTAATACTGTATGTTGTTCTTATTAGTTTTTCATTTATGCTGGTATCTCTGAAATATAAATTTTCTTTCAGCATCCTCCCTTAGGCCTGTCATTTTGCTGACTCCAGTAAAATCTTCAGCATCAATAACTAGGCATAAATGTGCAGTTTCACCAATCTTGAATTTATGCCAAAATTAGGAATCTTCATACATTTCTTACATATTTGCCTCCAATTTTGATTTGTGGCACATCCAAGCCAAATAGGCTTTAAAAAACAAATTCCCCTGCCATTGTATGGCGTTGGTTTGTTTATATACACATCCGTGTTAGATATGTCAGATCAACTCTCTGTATGACATGACTTTATCCATTTTTATTCTTCAGTATTTAACATAATGTTCCCAACCCAGGAGGATCCATTTTGTGGTATATTAATAATTGAAATCCACTTCCTGAACATTTAGGAGCCATTTAAAGCCAATCACACTCTTAAAAACTACTTTGATTTTGTTGTTGATTCAAGTGCATTTTTTTGCAATGTTCCCATTTTTCATCAACATTATGGTGAGGAAAAAACTCACAATTTTCCTCATTCTTAGTGATGGCATGCAGTTATATGTTTAATTCTTACATACATAAAACACCAGCATATGAAGCAATGCTTCACAAGGCCAAGCACATCAATCCTTGCTCCAAAAGGATTTTGAAATTAATGCCATTACAACTATTATACCTGCACACAAATGTATGCACAATCTAGAACCTATTTGGTCAGAAGCCTGTATGCACTTAAGTCATAGAAGTAAACCTCAAGACTCAAAAGAAACCCGCCTGATGTTCTTTAGGGGTCAGGAAGTATTAGAATGCTAACACACAATCACTGCGTGATGAATGATGTATACATATCTTTCTTTTTTGATAGGGTAACATTTCCAAATATAAGCTGTCAAACATGTCCAGTTCACTGGCTCTTCTGCAAACAGATGAGGAATATTCATGACATTTAAATGAGTTATCACATCAATAAACATTTCCACCAAATATAGTTACGACAGAAAAGGTTAAACTGATTAAAATTATGTAGGCATTTCACGAGCAAGTCGAACATAACTCACATGTGAATTTGTCTTTTGTTCATTTAATCTCCTTTTCTCTCATATTTTTTGCTACTTCATGGTGAGTTTGGAAATTATTCACAGTTGGTAAGCTGGAGAATTATTTACAGATGACTAGCATTAAGAATTTGTTCAGAGCTGGTTTTACTCTTAGCATTAACTCATCTGCTGTTGACAGAGATTAGATACACTGAACATATCCTATAAGGGCCCAGTCACAAGTACATATATTTAAACACTGTTAGCTGGGATGGCCATATCCAAGCTTTAGAAACATTTTATGGAATCTGTAGTGAAGGAGTATCCATAACAAAAAGCAGATGTGAGCTGCGTATCTAGTTCAGTTATGGTTAAAGGTAAATTCTAGGTATGGTATTTTTTTATATAATTACATTGTTCCAGCTTGGACCAATGTAACTATGTATATACCATACCTTGCCAATGGCCCTGGAAAATCACTGAAGTAGACACCATTAGTCGGTACTTACTGTAATGATCTCCACTTGCATCTGGGTCCCATGCAGGATGCTGGCCTGCTGAAATCTGAATGCAAGAGGTTGGGCCCTCAGAATTGTTGCCATTCAGAGAATGGTTTGCATTTTCTGAATGAATGCAAAGAATTCTCTGATTGGATGAAGTGGAGGGCTCCACCACCTAACCTCTCTACCTCAACTTGGACCTATTTAACTATGAATAAAATATACATACTTGGAATTCCTCTGTAAGAGAAGTAACATTTTCAATGGCTACTAATAACAATGAAATGTGTATGCTTTTTGAGAGGAAAAAGGAAAGAAACCTCATGTCACAACCCAATTCATACACATTATGAATACACCTAGAAAGAAAACACTTTTTGCAGTAAGGAATATATTTATGCATAGTGATCTACACAGCAAACCTAAAAAAAGAAGAACTAAATAGTAACAGACACATTTTGACCCCAAACAGGGACTGTCCCTGCAAACAAGCAATGACACTAGTACTGTGATGAGCTGCAATTTGTGGGTATGTCAGAATGTGGACGTGTTGTGCAACACAGGCAGAATAACAGACATTTTACCTGCATTCTGAAAGGAATGAGCTCATATGACATATTTTTGTACAGTAGATATCTCGCCCAGAATTCTATTGTATGATGTAAAACTTCACTGATGCTCCCTATCTCAGAGTATGAGTGTGTAACTCCCACTAATAAAAAGATCGATTACCAATGAGCCTGTGTAAGTGCACTGGACTCCCCATTTCCCATACAGAAGCTGCGTTTACACAATGACCTCCCCAGCCTATGTACAGATTATGTGTATGTGCAATGAGCCCCCAGTTTTGGATCTGTGTGTGCCACTGAACTTCCTACGCAGCCTTACCATTGTCCTCAGTCAAACTTTACATGCAGCAGTGACAAACTGCTTTCTTCCTCGCGCCTCTCAGAACCATAGCCATGTATTGCCACAAAAACTAGCCAGTGTAGCACTCTGGACCATAAAATGGCCCCAAGATTTTCACTTTACTTGTCTGTTGTGGAAGTATTAATTTCAGAGACACAAAAGCACACTGTGCTCCAAAATGAAATTTTCTATGGAGACAGATAGAGCAGACTTGTGGCAACTTTATTGTGTTGATTTACTAAAGGAGTAGAGGATTTACTAAAGGAGTGTGTGTGTGTGTCACAAGGTGTCTGGCTTAGGAGAATAAAAAGTATACATCCAGTCCTGGCATGTATACCTGGGACACCAGATAGAAGACTGGGTACATAGGTCCAGAGGTTAGACATGTGCATGCCAGACAATTTTAATTTCTAAAGTGACAGCTGGATAGTTCTCATTTCCTCAGTTACCATGAAAAGCACCTTAGGAGGCCTGAAAGGAAGGATGTTAGATATGCAAAGCAAAATCTATTTTGGCTGGAAGTTATTGCTCTAGCCCACCTTTTCTCATATATGACTATTGGTCAAATATGCTATCCATTACATTTAGCAAATAGCAAGGTACAGGACGGTGAATGAGGCAAATCACATCTTTCCTTTTTGAAACTGGAATTTGCATAGCACAGTGCCCTAAGTTTCAAGGTTTCCAGGAAACAATTGGTGAAGACTGAAACCCAAATACTGAAAGAAAACTCAATACCCTTTAAACTTTTTTTCTGGGATTTTATAGGCAAACTCATCATCAGATCATGTGGTTTGTAATGGCTAGTGTCTTCCTAACACAAAAAATTATATAGATGCAGATATAACATTTAGTTCTATGCCAAGGACTATTCTTAGCACTTTGTGTTTTGCTTCTGGTTCTCCTTGAAAATATAAAACTTCATAATAAACTACAATTTCCGCTGTATCAGTAAGTTTACAGCTTCTGGCGTTTCCATTTCCACTGTGCTTATGTATTATTGCATGCCGAGCATACAATAGTCGCTGTTACATGTTGCTTTGGTTAGGGCATATTTGTAGAAGCTGTGACAGATTGTGGTACTAAAATTCCAGTGTGCATTGATTGCCTGTGTGCGATCACATGCCTGAAGCTCCTGCTACTTTTTAGCACATTGGACTAATTGCTGGTAAAACTAACTACAATATCTCAATTAAATCCCATACAGCAGGCACTGATATTGTTAATAGTGTGGATAATAATAAAAATGGCAATAATTATATTTTGTTTTCTTATGCTATGATTGCTAATAGTTATACATTTCCTGGCAGTAGCTGTGTTGGGTTATTAGAAAAGACTATAAATAGCGATAAGCAAATCCATCTACAAAGTTTGATGGGAAAGTTTGCAGATATTTTCACATCCACTGCTGATCAACTAATAAATGACCTTTGTTTCACTGCCAGAATTTTTAACTCTACAAAACTTAAGCATGGGTAAGGAATATTACAATTGATTTGAATTGAAATAAAGAAAAACACAAACAGCATATCAAACATTGATTGGAAAGGGTTCAAAGAGTACTCCAAAGCATGTTCAGTCCTCATCTGCCCCTTTTCATTCAATGACCCCAGCAACACCCCCTCCCCTCATTTGTACTGTGGAGGTCCCTTCCAAACAGTGACTGACTCTCACTGAGAATGAGTGTAGAAATTCACCAATGGAATCCTGAGGAATTCCCACTAAAAATAGATAATAGGTTCATTTAAAAGTAATGATTTGAATTACATTGTGCCCAGTGTATTTTTTTAACCTGATGAATAGAGATGAGCGAATCGAACCTGGCGAAGTGGAATTCGTTTCGAATATTAGGAAAAATTCGATTCGCGTCGAATCCGAATATTAGCAAACTTCGGATGCGCGAATCGAATTTTCCCCGATCGGCCGATTTTCATCCCTTCTACAGCCGGCAAAAAGTGTCCCTGCAGAGAGCTCCGCTATTTCTGACAGTTCTCTGACAGTTCCTTCACATTTACAGCAGTTGAAACATTGTATCTATTTGTTTCCATTTAGGATACAGATGTTTTTATTCGGAAACAAATAGATACAATGTTTCAACCACTGTAAATGTGAAGGAACTGTCAGAGAACTGTCAGAAATAGCGGAGCTCTCTGCAGATACACTTTTTGCTGCACTGGAATTCTTCTTCATCCTCATCCTTCTTCTTCTTCTTCTTCTTCATCCTCATCCTTCTTCTTCTTCTTCTTCTTCATCCTCATCCAACTTCTTCTTCTTCATCCTCATCCTACTTCTTCTTCTTCATCCTCATCCTACTTCTTCTTCTTCTTCTTCATCCTCATCCTACTTCTTCTTCTTCATCCTCATCCTACTTCTTCTTCTTCTTCATCCTCATCCTACTTCTTCTTCTTCTTCTTCTTCTTCTTCTTCTTCATCCTCATCCTACTTCTTCTTCTTCTTCTTCATCCTCATCCTACTTCTTCTTCTTCTTCTTCATCCTCATCCTACTTCTTCTTCTTCTTCTTCTTCTTCATCCTCATCCTACTTCTTCTTCTTCTTCTTCTTCTTCATCCTCATCCTACTTCTTCTTCTTCTTCTTCTTCTTCTTCATCCTCATCCTACTTCTTCTTCTTCTTCTTCATCCTCATCCTACTTCTTCTTCTTCTTCTTCTTCATCCTCATCCTACTTCTTCTTCGTCTTCTTCTTCCTCTTCCTCTTCTTCTTCTTCTTCATCCTCATCCTACTTCTTCTTCTTCTTCTTCATCCTCATCCTACTTCTTCTTCTTCTTCATCCTCATCCTACTTCTTCTTCTTCTTCATCCTCATCCTACTTCTTCTTCTTCTTCTTCATCCTCATCCTACTTCTTCTTCTTCCTCTTCTTCATCCTCATCCTACTTCTTCTTCTTCTTCATCCTCTTCTTCTTCTTCTTCTTCTTCTTCTTCTTCATCCTCATCCTACTTCTTCTTCTTCTTCTTCTTTATCCTCATTCTTCTTCTTCTTCTTCTTCTTCTTATTCTTCATCCTCATCCTTCTTCTTCTTCTTCTTCTTCATCCTCATCCTACTTCTTCTTCTTCTTCATCCTCATCCTACTTCTTCTTCTTCTTCTTCATCCTCATCCTACTTCTTCTTCTTCTTCTTCATCCTCATCCTACTTCTTCTTCTTCTTCTTCTTCTTCTTCATCCTCATCCTACTTCTTCTTCTTCTTCATCCTCATCCTACTTCTTCTTCTTCTTCTTCTTCATCCTCATCCTACTTCTTCTTCTTCTTCATCCTCATCCTACTTCTTCTTCGTCTTCTTCTTCTTCATCATCCTCATCCTACTTCTTCTTCTTCTTCATCCTCATCCTACTTATTCTTCTTCTCCTTCTTCATCCTCATCCTACTTCTTCTTCTTCTTCTTCTTCTTCATCCTCATCCTACTTCTTCTTCTTCTTCTTCTTCATCCTCATCCTACTTCTTCTTCTTCTTCTTCTTCATCCTCATCCTACTTCTTCTTCTTCTTCATCCTCATCCTACTTCTTCTTCTTCATCCTCATCCTACTTCTTCTTCTTCATCCTCATCCTACTTCTTCTTCTTCTTCATCCTCATCCTCATCCTCATCTTCTTCTTCTTCTTCTTCTTGCCATGGGCCCCTGTACCGCCTCCTCATGCTGCTGCCAGGTCCAGAGTGTGTCATGGGTCCCTGTACGGCCTCCCATTGCTGCTGTCTCCATCGCCACACTCTGCCATGTGCCACTTTCAGGTCTCCTCACACTGCTGGTGGATTCCATTTTGTCATAGGGTGCTGTATGGCCTCCCATTGCTGCTGCCTCCACCGCCACACTGTGGCTCCACACTCTGGTTTTGGCCCCGTGACTGCCCAAATGAGTGAAGTGTGTGGTGATTCTAAGATCGACGGCACTCATCTGCATGTCATACTGACTGACAGTATTATTTCTCTTCCCCAGCAGACTCCAAGGGCATTTAAATTAAAGGTACAGTGTTCTGCACTAATATAAAGGCTCTCTGAAGCCTAGAAACCCTTTTAATAAGTTAAATTCGCAGCGAATAAATTCGCATCGAATCAAATTTATTCCGCAAATTCGGCAAATCAGCCGAATCGAATTTTTGAATAATTCGCTCATCTCTACTGATGAACATGTGGACATGTGTCTTTTTTAACCAAACTAACTCAATGTAACTATGTAACAAAAAACAAAACAAAAAAAAAACATAGTGTTGACATTTTTACTGCCTGATTATGGAAGGACAACTTACCCTGCCACCATCTTTTTAATGGTGGGGTTGAGAATGGGGTAGGTTTGAAAAAAGGAGGCCTTTTGCTACTTCCTTGCATGGCTGTGGGTAAATTACATTTCCTTTTAGCTCATTTTTGTTCTTTGGAACTTCAGTGGTGAACTATAGGCTAATGAATTCCCAGCTTGAGCTCTTGCAGACGTTACATAGCCAAAGAACACATTTTTCTCTTCAGTCAATCATTGGGATTTTTTTCATATCATAAAAATTTAGGACATTAAAAAGTGACATCGTATTACATAGACATAGTTATTAAAATAAATACCGATATTTTATGGCCTTGGCTTTACGATAAATATCCAAATACTAAAAAGCCCTTAAAGGACTTTGTGCACGGTAAAGTAGATTGCACAGTAATTAAAGTGTATCCAAACCCAAGAACAAAATTGGAATATAATGCAGCTCACCTTACTGTAGATGTGATGGTTATCTTAGTGTTTTTTTCAAGCTCTTTTCCTTTATTCATCCTGTCAGTAACACATCTCTTGTTCTAGGGTGACAGCATTCAGTGCACTTCATCTATGGAGAACTGGCATTGTCACCATAGGACAGGACTTCAGAACACCTACCCACTCTTCTTATCACCATAATGTAGAGGGGTGGTATTCTGTTGTAAACCTAAAGTAAACAGACATGGGCAGAGACAGGGTGTGAAGAAAGTTATGAGCTCACTGGCAGAATCAGCATGCTTTCAGTGGTTTGTATAATATACCTAAAGGGAAGAAATAGGAGAAGCTCACTGCTAAAGTGGTTCTAAAGACCAAGGTAAAAAACTTCAGTGTGCAGGTCCCCCCCCAGCCCCCCCCCCCCCCCGCAATACTTACCTGGGCTAGATCTCGATCCAGCGCTGTGCACAAGAGCAGCAGCTCTCCTGGGTTTCTCCCTCCTCATTGGTTAAATCACAGCGGCAGGAGCCATTGGCTCCTTATAGGCACACAGAAGTGGCTCAGGAGCGAGCATGCATGAGTGCTCCCAGCTGTCAGGGCAGGGGCCGAGGAACGGACAGGCAGGCCTAACAATGTAACGCACTGGCTGACGACAACCACTACCTACATACCGAAGTCCCTCGGGGCGCGGAGTCTAAGTCCCAGGCTGCCCTTCACCAGGGCCCCTGATGGTGGGGATGGACTTGACGCAGCCAGGAACCAGGTCGCGGCCCCCGAGACACCTCAGCTGCGGTAATGGCCGCCGCCAATGGCGTGTAGCTGGTGGAAGAGACAAAAGAGTAGTCAGACAAGCCGGGTCAACAACAACAGGACAAAACAGTACAGGACAGCAGACGAGAATCACAGGTCACGAGCCGGGTTCAGCAACAGAGGGTCAGATCAAAGGAGAATACAAAGAATAGTCAAGTCACAAGCCGAATCAGATACCAGGAGAGTCACGAGAGTCAGAACAGAGTAATAGCAACACAAAGACACAAGACACAAGTGCAAAGAGCATGTGCGGGCCACAGGCTTATATGTCATCAGCCACACCCCTCTGGGGGATGGACCACAGAGACCTGAAGGCATAAAAGGATTCCCATCATGCACAGCAGAATCCAAGATGGACGCCAGCACATGGAGTAACATAACCTCAGGGAAAAGGTAGGACCTTGACACCAGCACAAGCAGTTTGCTATAGGCACACTCAGCAAGGGGGAGGAGCCAGGAGCACCAGCAGGGGACCGTAGAAGAGGAGGATTGGGGCTGCTCTATTGCACAGAGCAGGTATGTATGACATGTTTGTTTGTTTTTATCTGAACCTTTACCAGCACTTTACCAGCATAACAGGGCTACTTTTTATGGCATGTGTGCTGGTGGGGGGAGTTGGGGACACAAACTATTGCTAGAAAATCCCAACAAAGCAATCTGAAAATTGTAAGAGACCAGCAAGCAACCTAACGTCCCGTATGGATAGAATTGGCCAAGTTCTTTTAAACTGTAATGTTTCTGAGAATTAATTTTTTTTCCAAAGCTGCAACTTTTCAGAGAACCAACTTATTTTTTTCTAAAGCAGAAAAGTTTAACAATTATTTACAAGTCTAGCTGGTGCTGATTATATTCAAGCTTTTATAGCCAGTGTTGTAGCTGAAGTCATGCAGCATGAAGCCCAGAAGACTCGTTCAGGTTTAATTTTACTCCTGTGTTTTGTCCTCACTAATAAATGTTCTCCTGAAAACTTATTCTTCAAAAACAGTTTGTAAACACTATAAAATGTGTCCTTGTTAGCCCTAAATAGTCGGTAATATTCAGTGCATTTCTTTTGAGGTGGAATGAATAGATAAAATGCATACATCAAGATGAAACCCAGAACAACCTTTATTTCATTATAATGGATAAAAGGCAAACACATCTTAAAAAACTCATTCGTCCTTACTGTCTTTGATATCTTGATGTTAATGTCTGTATTTATTGTTTTTAAACATTGATAGAAAGAGAAAGCATTTGAAACTGCCATCTCTTTACTGTTGCCTGAATATATATTGGACATATTTTACATAATTTCTTTCCTGGGTTACTTCCTGGGTCCCTTTTAGAGAAATTCCCCCCTCTAGTGCTGTGTTGGGTGGGGTCAATGCCCACATAAATACCAGTGGTGAGTGGAACCTAAGGCAGACAGGGCATGGGAGCCAGACACCCCAGAGCTGCTAAGATATAACCTCTCACAGTATTGAAAGGGCTGAAGTCCCAAGTAAGGTAATACAGACCATAAGAGGCCTGGACAGAGTCCTCTTATGTGAGTAGTGGTGAAGCCTGATAATGAGTGTGCTCAGCTGGGCAGAGCTGTATAAGGGATAGTGAGAGGGAAAGACTGGTATACTGAAGACCTTGACCTCCCCTGACTCTCAGCTGTGGGTCCTGTGACAAGGTGATGGAAGCTAATGCTGTGAACATAGTATAAATGGGGAAATGCTCCCAACTCTGTGGTGCTCTCAAGAAGAGGGATGGAGGTGCAGAGGGAAGATGGCTTAAAAAGTATGTGCTTGCATTCTGTGCAAAAATGACAGCTACAGAATGCCTACTCTTGTGTCTGGTGCTACACACCAAAGAATTCTGGTATTGTATTGATTGTGATGTCAGATGTCAAGGAAATCTTGGTGAAGTTACAGTAAAGAGTAAAGTGTAAGAAGTTTTATGTGTGGGCATTCCTTCATTTTCAAATATATTAATATAGCCAAAAGTATGACACAATATGAAGGAGGGATAATCCAACCATCATTGGGCAGCTGTCCTATCCAGAAAGAAGGATGGGGACCTGTACAGTTTGCTGTCTCCATAGGATGTGGCATCAATGGCATATTTACCACAAGCCAAACAAGGCGTTTGCCTTTAACGGCAATTTTCAGAGGGGCGGCACTGATCACCGGAAGAAGGAACACAATTGGCAAGGAGGGGGACCTGGTGAGGCACTGCCAAGGAGTGTGTGTTCTGCTGAAGGGTGTGGCTGCTCTTCTGTCATTCCAGAGAGATAAAGTGAGTCTTTGAATCAGGAGGTGGCAGCCGGCGGGTGGGTTGGGGGTGGTGATCGGTTGTGGTAGAGAGTGGTGGCAGTGGAGTGGGGGGGGGGGGCTACTGTGTTGCTTAGGGGTGGCTGGTGGTGGTGGCAGAGGGTGGTGGCAGTGGAGTGGGAGGGGGCTGTTGTGTTGCTTAGGGGTGGCTGGTGATGGTGGCAGAGGGTGGTGGCAGTGATGGCTCTGTGTTGCCTAGAGCAGCAAAAGAACTAAATACACCACTGTGTGGCATCTGGTGACTCAATAATTTCTTCCCTCAGGCCGATTGATTGCAAAATGATGACAGCATAGTATTTTACAGAAGCAATTTTAGCCCAATACGGTAAGGTTTGGAACATGGTATGCTCATTTGTCTTGTGGTTGGGAAAAGGAGGATTAGAGAAAAAATTAGAGCATCGCTAAGATGAGCTTTAACCAAAAGATAAAAATAACATTAAAATCTGAAATCCTGAAAACCCTAAACCGACAGAGGTTCCAGGGGGCTGCAAAACGTTTTTTGTAAGAGCTCGTTCACACCATTTTTTGGGCTGCAGTGGGAAGCTTTCCCAGACACAGTCAAATGCATAGGAAAGGCAATGTGCCTTGTTTCCTATGGGGTCAGTTTCCACCTTTGCATTGCAGTACTTTTTTTTTTCTCAGTGGACTTTAACACAATCTACTGGATCACATCATTGCTGTGCAAACGTTATATATGACATTTCAGTATGGTTCCAGCAACTAAAATGTGATCCACTTTGCTCAAACAGGAAGAAAAATTCTTCTTGACACAGAGTAGTCTCCGGATTATCATTCTACAGCCCTGGAGCCCTTTAGTATTTTTATGGCAACCTCAAGACCCCTGCTAATAGTATTTTGTGTTTTGGTGCTTACTCAGGCTAGTGAAGTAAAATTGTTCTTTAGACTGGCTTCTAGTAGTTAAATTGTTTGGTTAATTTCTTTCATGCTGTTTTATTTTTTCTGTTCTGTCCATCCCTTTTCCTTTTTCATGTGTTTTTCCGCTCTGATATTTTATAATAAACCTTGCTAAGAGAAATATAACATGAGGCACAGGTCATTTTTAAAAGGGACTGTAGGGAGCACAAATGTGGAAATACTGAATTGTAAAGGGGCTGTAGTAGCAGTAATTTCCCAGCAGTCCATATGTAAAGTGTCTGCAGCCTACAACTTGGAGCATGTCCCAAGTCTCCAACAATTCTTATAGCATATTTGCAATCTCTGATCACCTCCTGTAGCATGGATGCAGACTCTGATCATCTCTTGAAGTATTTTTGTAGTCTCTGACCATATCCTTTTATGTGTCTGTCGCATTACATTCCATAAAAATCATGTGCAGCCCATTGTTAATGTCTGGGGCAGCACTTGAGATACCCTATATCAAGTAAAGTGACCACCACTGATCTAGAGCCCTTTTTTGAAGCAATCTACATAGTTAGCTGCAACCAGTTCCTGTGTAAGGCTACTTCACATTTCTTATTATTATTATACAGAATTTATATAGCACCAACAGTTTGTGCAGCACTTTACAATATATAGGGGGACAGTACAGTTACAATACAATAAAAAACAAGAGGATAAAGAGGGTCCTGCTCATAAGAGCTTACATTCTAATAGGGTGGGGCAAGTGGTACAAAGGGTTATAACTGTGGGGGATGAGCTGATGGAAGTGATAAATGTTTAACTAGAGGCTTGATAGGCTTCCCTGAAGAGATGCATTTTCAGGGATTGCCTAAAGGCAGTCAGATTAGGGGATAGCTGGAGAGATTGAGGTAAAGAGTTCCAGAGGATGTGAAAGGCTCTGGAGAAGTCCTGGAGACAAGCATGGAGAAGGAGACAAGGGAGCTTGAGAGCAGATCATGAGAGGAGCAGAGAGGACAGTTTGAATGATATTTAGAGACAAGATTGGTGATGTAGCTCGGGGCAGAGATTTGTATGGGAATGATCTGTGCATGTTTTAGTGGTGAGGGAAAGGTGCCAGTTTTCAAGCTCTTGTTTTATAGAACTCTTTCTGCATGTGGAGGTCAAACTTGGCTTCCTCCAGATGCTAAAGGCGCCCTCCCTTATTTTTCAATGACCTTAAAGTAAACAACATTGCACCATGTTTACTGTAAGGACTATTTATGTATTTATTTTACATGATCATATCCCCTCTTCAGTGTCTTTTCTTAGAGAAAATACATTAAATTCAGTTCATTTAGCAATTTTTCTTCCACTGTTGTGAACACTCTAAACTGAGGAGAGGTAAAATCTACTTGGTTACTCTGGGTTACTGCACTTTACACATCATCTTTATTCTTTGCACGGTCTTGTTAAATCAGATTGTAATTCTCAAGGCAATTCTTCTTTAAACCTCTGTGGGCAATCTCTCTGCTGTATTTCCAATGCAGCCCTCATGTTAACTCACAGAGTCAATTTTACCTCTTTTGAAAATACTTGTAAGTATTCAGAATGTCAGATCATTGTTTCCACCACTCATCGGTAGCTTGTCCTGTTAGTTTCTGTCTAGGGCTATTAATGTTCAGATGACATCCCAAAATGGCACACAAGCAAGTAGGAGAAACTTGCACAATAGAAACATTTATTTAATGGAATTCTTTGTAGTCATTTTAGGATTTCCTTACCATTTCAGCTCTTTACTGTGCAGCAAAATTAACCAAGCAGAAAGAAGCACTCAGAACAGTTGCCCTAAAGCCCCCACGTCCAGTGTAATAGCTCAGTGCATTCCCTCCTGTTATCTAAAATTAGATTTTCTTATATAATTGGTTGCCCTAAGGGATGTCTGCCTGGTATACACTTAGAATATATTATGTACAGGACAGTACATGGAGAATATGCAAATATGTTAACTATACAATCAGACATTCTGACATGTTCTGTTTTGAAACAAAAATGTGATTGCACCCTAGTAATGTTAATTTAGAGAAGAAAAAAGAGATATTGCTTATATCAGTATACCAAATACTGTCTTTTTCACTTTGAAAAAGGAACACTTTTTTTTCTATATTTATTTTATTTTTTTCACATTTTGTTTTTTAGATATTCTTGCTATTTTACTTTTATCCTTAAAGCCAAACTCCAAGAATTAGGCAAACCGTACCCATATAGTAACCCCGACACTGCAAGGATTAAAGTGATTCTAAATGCTTAAGTTAAAAAAATAAATAACAAACATGTCTGTACTTACCTGCTCTGTGCAGTGGGTTTGCACAGAGCAGCATCTGCCTCTTGTCGGGTCCCCCACCAGTGCTCCTGGCTCCTCCCACCTGTTGGGTGCCCCCACAGCAAGCAGCTTGCTGTGGGGGCACCTGCTGCTCCATGTGTCCATTCATACATAGAGCTGTGGCTGGGCCCCACCCACTCTCTCTTCTCATTGGTTCACTGGCTGTGATTGACAGCAGCGGGAGCCAATGGCCAATGAGGAGAGGGAATCCTGGGATAGCTGAGACTCCAGTGCACATCGGTGGGTCGAGAAAGGGCTTAGGTGAGTATTGGGAAGGGGGGGGGGGCTGGGGGAGATGGTGCACACCAAAGCTTTTTTTCCTTCATTTCATGCATAGAATGCATGAAGGAAAAAAACCTTAAGCCTTTAAAACCACTTTAAATTCTTGTTTATTCTAAGGGTGCATGAATAAGGATAATTCATTACATTATTCCTCACTCTAGCAGGGTTTCACTAGCTGTGAAAATAGTCTCTTGAATCCTCCTCTCTAAGGCTGGGTACAGGCAGTTATTTTTTTTGTTTGTTTGTTCAGCCGATGGGCTGAATGAAAAATGAACAGATTCCCCCATCCACACATGTGAGGTGGATAGAAGAATCCCTCCCAGGAAATTGTATTCTGACACTGGGGCTCCATGCTGTTGGAATACACTGATCAGTAAATGCAGCAGCTAATTGATGAACGTTTCCAGTGTGATGGGCCAACAGATCATACAGAGAGGGCCACACACAGATCAAAATTCAGCTGCTCCCTCCTAAACCAATCGAATTTTCATCTGTCTATATACAGCCTAAGTTCTCCAAGTGCAAATTCCATGCTCCTTACCCAAAATGTAGGGATAATAATTCCGACACTGTAGGTGATGAGGCTGAGGGAGTGACCACAGCCTGGAACTTCAGGCAGAAGAGAACAGAGCTGGAGCAAGGAATAAGATATGTAATACTTTTTATCCCTGCACTCCTAGACTAAGACACAGTTTTTCCATTCAACCAGTGGGTTGCACAAAAACACTGACCTGATTATCCCGTTCACACGTTCAAGGTGGATAAGGGAATACTCAGTGATAAATACGATGATCATCAATACAATGAACAAATGTATTCAGCGCTCACACAATGATAAATAGGATAGTAAACGATAAGTATACATAGATGGATAAATGAAAAAATAGAATTGACTGTACAGTGGGTATTATGATAGTTGTCAAAAAGTCAATATGTCCATATGATGAGCAGAATGAGAAAGAAGTGGACCGAGGAAAACAAGGCACATGGGATGGGACCAGAAGCTGCTTGTCAAGGATATGGGGAATGCCTCGAAGACAAGCAGACGAGAAAGTAGGGTGCCAGGTCAGTGTAAGTTAAAAACATGAAAAGTTTATTTTCAGAAAACCTACATCTAAAACTCCTTCACTCAGCATGCAGGATGGGATGATAGGCAGAGGAGCAGGACCGCAGTTCACTCGGATGGATAGAAGGATGTAGGCTGCATGACCTGTAGGGAAGCCGCTCATGGACTTAGCGGCATTTGTTCAAAAGTTCCCACCGAGTGGTGGGGGGGTGTGCCAGGTACCATGACAGATGCTGTGAATGGTGGATGGGCGGGCTGCAACATGGTTCAGAAGCATTTCCTTTGTCAAACATCTGAGTAAACTGCGGTCCTGCTCCTCTGCCTACCATCCTATCCTGCATGCTGAGTGAAGGAGTTTTAGATGTAAGTCTTCTGAAAATAAAGTTTTCATGTTTTTACCTTACACTGACCTGGTGCTCTCTTTTCTCTTCTGCTTGATGAGGGAATCCTCCCTACTGCGCTATTGTATTCTGACAATGAGGAAAGTTTTCTGCTGTCAGAATACATTGATCAGTGCTGCAGCCTATATGCCTGCAGCACTAATCAAGGGGCCAAAATCTGATCGACTTCTGTTCAGCCGCAGTGGCCACACATTGATCGAAATTCAACCATTTCAGAAGGAACATGTATGGCCAGCTTAAATGAGCATTTAACATTTGCAGTGTGTGGTGGTGGTGGGGGGGGGGGGGTTACTGCGAGGGTTTAGTTTGTCTAATTCCTGGAGTTCAGATTTAAATTGAACCGTTCTATTTTTCAAGCTTGTACATATTGTAGTAGCCTTGAATAATACCTGTTAATAATTACAGGACAGCCTACAAGTCAGTCATAGATGAATGGAGTGCAATCCCCACTGTGGAGAAACAGGGCTCCTTATAACAATGAAGCAAGATATCAGTAAAAACAGACATTATTTCTTACTAAAGCCCAAAAATTTGTGGAACGTTTTCTTCCAAAGAGTGTATCCAAAAACAAAAAGCTGTCACAGCTGTTCACTTTGCATATTTATGAATTGTGTCTTTTCCTTGGAGATCTATTCAAAGTATGCCTTTCATGCCTTTAGATTTGGTACAATGCAAGTTATTAAATCGAGAAATGCTTGCACATACCTTTAGATCTCTGCTGGAGCACCCCAAGAGCAGAATGTGTCTTAGTACTGACAGCTCGACACTGGTAGCTTTGACACAGAGTTTTCGGCTGCATGAACAAGCATAAACTGTGCAGCTCCCCAAACTGATTCTGTGTAGCAAAGTATGCCTAGTGCTAGATCACTTCTCAACACTTAACCTTATCTCTGCCTGAAGTAACAGTGAGCCTAATCTCTAAAATGAGGCAGACATTTATCCCAATTACTTATTCATTAAAAATAATAAAATCAATATTTTTTTATTTATTTATTTTAATTTTGGAGGATTTAGACCCACTGTTTGGTTTTTATTGCTGCCTTTGTGTCCTTCGGGAGATTCACTCTATATATATTTGTGTTGGTGGTCCGAGAGCCCATTTATACATATGTGTTTTGGCAACAGGTATTAAAATACGTGTTACCACAACACATGGCAACATCCCTGCTCTGTGTGTGGTGCCTTTCATTGTGAATAATGCACTGTAAAGTAGAACCCACTGCACAATGCACCACAGCATGCCATAACAGATAATACATATTCCAGGTGTTGTGGCATGCTCAAAAAAAAAAGAGTCATGTACATTTTTAATCTATTGCGGTTCATTGCTAGCTCATTCGTAATAAATGAGCTTCTCTAATGCAACACATGCTAACACATGCCAGAACTAGTGCTAGAGCGTATGCATTAACGTACTGCAATGGATTGCTTAAGTATGAATGGGTCCTGAAAGTGAGAGACAGTTCTGTTGTGTCTACAGGACAGGAAGCAAAGAAAAATATCTTGAATGGAATAGAATGGAACAGAGAATGCAAGAAAAAGGGATAAAAAAGAACATGGTTAATTTAGATATACTTTAAATTGATTTTGCCAGCTTTAGTTCCTGAAATAGTTTTAGTATTAGCCTCCTATAATCACTTGGAGCCTATCACGGCTCTACTGCATTGCAATTTGCTGGCTGTGAGCATGCTTACAGTAGGAGAGGGAATATAGTTGAACTTATTGACATCTTGCTATCTATTATTCAATACAGACTGAGGAGGGTCCTGGATGTCAGAGGTGTCAAACTCAATTTATTTGCATGCTGCATCAGCATTATGGCTGCTTTCAAAGGGCCTGTGGTATCTGTAAGACTAGATGTCCAGAGCACCCCACCCTCCCATACATAACAGTGCCCCTACCCTTGCCTTGTGCTGCTGCCATGAGGAAACTAGGGATGGAGCTGAGAAGAAGAAAATAAAGGCTCTTGAGGAGGACCAGAGGAGTTCTGTCCTCCTTTCTTCTGCCGACTGCTGAGACAAGATGGGGTTGCAGCTGCAGTGGAGGTACGAGGGCCACACGAATTGGCCTGGTAGGCCAATTCAGCCTGCAGTCTTTGTGTTAATCAGAGGAGTCCAGATCCTAGCTATGCTGTCTGACAGGTTTGTATCAATTACTGAGTAGGTTACAATCCCTATGGCCAATGAAATTGTTTACACACTTATATTTATCTGTTTTCTTTAACCACCTCCCGCCCGCCATATAGTACTATGACGGGCGCAAGGTGGTTCTCTCGTTCTGGGAAGACGTCAGATGATGTCCTCCCATTCTCACCACTCATGTGCAGCTCAGGGAGTGCGCAGTGCGGCGATCGGCAGTGCGCTGTGTCCCTCGGACACAGCAGATCACCGATCCACGGAAAGAGCCGAAGATGTCGGCTCGGTCATGTGATCAGCTGTGTCCAATCACAGCTGATCACATGTAAACAGGGAAATGCCAGTTATCTGCATTTTTCTCCTCACGAGCTGTCATGCTGACAGCTCGAGAGGAGAGGAGAACCGTTAATCGGCATCCCTCAGAGGGGACATTTACACTGATCATCAGGGCACTGATGATCAGTGTGCCCTGATGATCAGTGTAGCCCCAGCAGTGCCACCTGTCAGTGTACATCAATGCCTTGTGTCAGTGCTCATCAGTGCCAAGTGCCAGTGCCCATCAGTGCCACATCAATGCCACATATCAGTGCCTACCAATGCACATCAATGCCACATATCAGTGCCCATCTGAGCTGCCTTTCAGTGTCACCCATCAGTGCCAATCCGTGCCACCTATCAGTGCTGCCAATCAATGCCACCTATCAGTGCTGCCAATCAGTACCGCCTATCAGTGCCTGTCAGTGCCGCCTATCGGTGCCAGTCAGTGCCGCCTATCAGTGCCAGTTAGTACTGTCTAACAGTGCCAGTCAGTGCCGCCTATCAATGCCGCCTATCAGTGCCATGTATCAGTGCCATGTATCAGTGCTGCCTTTCAGTGCCTATCAGTGATGCCTGTCAATGCCCATCAGTGCCACCTACCAGTGCCTCCTCATCAGTGCCCATTAGTGCCACCTATCAGTGTCCATCAGCACAGCCGATCAGTGCCCATCACTGCAGCCTCATTAGCTCACATCAGTGAAGGAGAAAAATCACTTATTTACAAAATGTTATAACAAAAACTAAGAATAAACTTTTTGTTTTTCAAAATTTTCAATGGTTTTTGGTTTGTTTAAGAAAAAATAAAAAACCCAGAGGTGATTAAATACCACCAAAATAAAGCTCTATCTGTCACAAAAAATTATAAAAATTTCATATGGGTCCAGTGTTGCATGACCGCACAATTGTCATTCAAAGTGTTGACAGTGCTGAAAGCTGGAAATTGGCCTGGGCAGGAAGGGGGTATAAGTACCCTGTAGGCTAGTGGTAAAGTAGTATTAAACCTTAATGCATTGAGCACAATAAAATTAACACTCCCCAGTAAACTTTAGTCATTGCATGCAAGGGTGGCTCTATAGGATGGTTCAAGAGAAATGATCCACCTGGAAACAAGAAACCTGGCTCAGCAGTCATAGCACCAGCTTAAACAGGAACATACACAAAGATTAGAAGATAAAGATAATAAATAGTCAGTAATTAAAGTGCTTAAAGAGTTTACTATCATGTTAGGTCCAACTTTAACGCATAGGGCATTGTGCTGCTGAATTGTGTTCCATTATAGGATGAGCTAGATCTAAACAAAACAACTGACTTCTAATGTTGTTTGCATACTCAGCAGCATCCAATGTTGGTATTCCTGAATTGGTGCCATAGAATATGAGCGGTATGGCAATAACAACTTGAAGACATTTTACCCACTCGATGTAAAGTAGGAACTGGGATACATCAACTGGTTAGGCAATTATTCTTACTCTGTTGTGCAGGCTCCCCGTGCTCCTCATCTGTGATCAGGTTGAATGAATTATCCACAAGAGGTAAGTATGAGCCTCACTTACAACTCAAATGAGTAGATTAAGAATTGCAGGAAAAGAGGTATATGGGAATGGCCAATGTCAACTGCTGCTTTGCATGATTGCAACATCATTCAGTCAAATCATTCAAGCCTGGATTATTCTGGTTATAACTGTCATCTTGTTTTGCACTCACCTTTTTCATGTTCTCATGAGTCGTGATAGCTTTCATTTAAGCATGTTGACAGGTCTATTTTAAGAGGATATATAACTGTGAGCAGATGTTGGTCTATTTTTAAACTATATGCTAATATAATACTTCCTGTGGGAGCACACTAAGGTGGGCCCCATGCTATTTGTCTGGTGAGTCATAACTCAGCCTTTAATTTTTTACTGTTTATGATCACCCATAAATTATGTTTACTGTGCTCTAATCTGTACATTGTATATATCAAATTGCCTCTTGTTATCTGCAAAGATCATGGATGTTGTACGTCAAATGTTCTGAGAGAGCCATTAAAACCGTGCTAAGGAATTCCGTGCTACTCTTTTTAAAATACACTTTTTTTTAGAACTCAGCTAGCTTTCATTGATTAATAACATCATACACAGTGCATGTCATAAAATTGTATATTCACATACACCAACCATAACATTATGATGACCCACCTGATACTGGGTTTGTCTCCCAAAACAGCCCTGACCTGTCTGGGCATGGATTCCACTTGACCTCTGAAGGTATGTTGTGGCATATGGCACCAGTAGCAGATCCCTTACATCCTGTTGTAAGGTGGGGCCTCCATGTATTGGACTTGTTTTTCCAGCATATCCAACAGGTGATCAATGGACTGAGATCTGGAGAATTTGGAGGTCAAGTCAAAACCTTGAACTCATTGTTGTGTTTCGCAAACCATTCTTGAAGCATTTTTGCAGTGTGTCAGGGTGCATTATCCTGCTGAAAGAGGCCACTGCCATCAGGGAATACCGTTTCCATGAAGGGGTGTACTTGGTCAGCAACAATGTTCAGGTAAGTCGTATATATCAAAGTAACATCTACATGAATGGCAGGACCCAAGGTTTCCCAGCAGAACATTGCCCAAAGCATCACACTGCCTCCACCAGCTTGCCTTCTTCCTATGCTGTATCCTGGTGCCATCTCTTCCACAGGTAAGCAATGCACATGGACTACCCACATGATGTAAAAGAAAACAAACATTAGATCAGACCAGGCCACCTTCCTCAATTGCTTTGTGGGCCGGTTCTGATGCTCATGTGCTCATTGTAGGTGCTTTTATCTGTGGACACCTTTCAGCATGGGCACCCTGACCAGTCTGAGGCTTTGCAGACCCATACACAACAAACTGTGATGTCCGTTTTTCTTCTTTCAACATATCAACTTCATGGACAACATGTTTTCTTGCTGCCTAATATGTATTGGTTTTATCCTGGTTTAATAAAGTGGATTGTTTAGAGTGTAGCTGATCAGACTTCCTTTATTCTTATATATCATTTATTGTTATCTACTGTAAATTTCTTAACTATTGTAATTTTATTAGCTTCATATGATTCCATTGTGACATTAAGTGTCTTATAGATCAGTACAGGGGCGTATTTACCACAAGGCAAACAAGGCATCTGCCTAGGGCGGCATTTTTTTTGGGGGGGGGCAGTGCCGCCCTTCTAAAAGAGGGATGGAAGAAGAGACACACACAGTATGGGTGCAGGCTGCTTGATGGTGTATGCAGAGCCTGACTCTTGTTCCCGGGGATGTCCGGAGCTGTGTAGGTGAGTGTCTTCTCTCTCGCCAGGGTGATGGTGGGGGGCTGCCAAAGTATGGGGGGTGGTGGTGGTGGAAGGCTCTCTTGGGGGGGGAAGGCTGGGGTGTTGTTGGTCAATGTCAGGCACTCTTCGTGGGGGAGGGGGGTGTTGGTCGGTGTAAATGAATTGGTTTACGTGAAAGTTATAGCGTTTACAAATGGTGATATATATATTATGGGATTTTTTTTTCTACTAGGAATGGCAGCAATCAGTGACTTAGCGGGACTAAGGCGGACATTCTGGCACTGTGGGGGGGGGACTAACTTGGTGTCACTGACATCCCCAGTGACACCAATACAGTGATCAGTTCTAAAAAAAAGCACTGACACTGTACTAATAGCACTGGGCAGGAAGGGGGCTATCAAAGGGTTAACTGTGTGGTAATTACTGGCCGGAACCCAGTGATTGACATCCGCGGCAGCAAATGGCGGCACAGGTAGGGAATGCAAAATCACGTACATGTACATGATTTTGCGCACAGGTGTTGCCCTGTAGCAGTATATCTGCTATAGGGCGGTCCTTAAGCGGTTAACTGAGCAAGCTGAGACTAGAAGCTGATTGGTTACTATGGACCACTGCTCCAGGTTCTGTCTGCTCTAGTTTTAGTAAATCCCCCCCCCCCCCCAATTGTTTTAAGGCACCTGCACATCAATCCATGGAGAAAAGCACCTGCACTATTTTTGACAATGGAGTGCACCACAACGAACAAAGTATTCAGATCTGTGTTTTGCTGCACTATTGCACAGATGTGTGTTTACTTACATGTGTATTGGAGTGCAGTTCAAATTAATAGTGTTGCATTGCACATGCTGTATTTCCATGCATTAAAGTGTGTTTTCTGCAATGTAATAGTGTCAGTAGGCCCTTTTTATTTTGTATCATTGAAAAAATAATTTCCTGGTTGAAAAGTAAAAGTATGGTTGCTTGCAATTTATTATTTAAAGATCATCAAAGTACCGTACATAAGAAGAAGTTCCACACAGAAATTTATTTTTTCTATTGTTTATTTATTTATTTATTTTTTTTAATAAGCTGTTAGCCACAGGGCACAAATAGTATAAACAGTATTACCTTTTACAGCCAGAAGAAGAAGCAGCAGCAGTAGTAGCAGCATATCCATGGTAACAGAAGCAGAAGGAATGCAGAGGTTTCTCTTTGAAGCCTAAAATTAATCATATTTTGCTTTTTGTGCATGAGCAAATATAGAAGTAGATACTCTAATGTTATTATGCACAGAAAGATAGATAGATAGATAGATAGATAGATAGATAGATAGATAGATCGCTCGATTGTTAGATAGCACATCTCTGACTCATAACTCCATTTCTATAGAAACACTGAATGGTTCTATTTTTCCTATTCTTCCACAGTTCCAAGAGCGGAATCTGCACATTCTATGTGAAGCTCTACTTACTGATCAGTTTTGGAATTGCTATGCACTCATACAAAGATAATGCTCCTGTAGGCTTCAAAATGATAGTAAAACTTCATTTTTTAAAGCCCTTTTCAGCAGTTGATTTAATAATCACTTACTGAGTATGCATCTTCTTCATCTGTTAATCCTTGCCTTGTTCCAGTTTAGGGTGGTGCCATGACCGCTGTCCCAGGTTTCCTGTTTTAGGGTGGCTCCTTTCTCTTGCAGTGTCCTTTGAAGCCACCCTTGCATTCAGGGACTAGAGTTGTGTCTCCATAGACTGTGTGCATCAATAGAAACTCGCAGCACCATAGCCTATGATGCCAAGGCACTCACCTGCTTGACCTTCCTCCTCCAAGCTAGCAGACTCACTCAAGACCGCACTGTCCACTGTTAATTCATTACTGTGTAGGGCAGATGTTCAGGGAAGAAGCACTAAAAGAGCAGGAGCCAGTAGTATTGAAAGTTATAAACTGCAAGTGCTGGAGTAAGAATTTGATCAAACTGTGTACTAAGGAATGTTTAGTTTATTGTCCTCAATGTGTTAAAGTATAACTAAAGGCAAAACTTTTTCTTTAGTTTTGGATGGAGTGGAGAGGGATTAGAACTGTCGGTTTTGACTCCTGTCTGTGCCCCCATTAGAGAGATCTAACTTTGCTCTGTTTACCGTTATCAAAAGTGAAAGCAACAGAAAATCGTAAATTTTGGGTTGTCCTCAGAAAAGTAATAGAAGGAAAATTGTCCAATGGGGACACTAGTGGTGACCTGGGATTCCCCTAGGAATTCCCTTAATTTGCAGACATTTCCTCTCACTTCCTGCTAAGTTATGGGACACGAAGTGAAGTGAAATCTCCGCATTGAGACACAGATGGCAAACAAAAAAATCTGCCTGGGGTTAAACCCCCCCCCCCCCTTACTCTATCCAAAATGAAAAAAAGGTGTTGCCTATAGTTCTACTTTAAGCTAACAAACAGTGAAGGTTTAACATCTGGAGCAATCAAAGGATTAACAGTGTGCTGTGTTGTGTTTTACTATGTGTGTTGTGTGTGATTTACTGGGGAGACAAGCTGCTTTGTATTGCACTGTTGTGCAGAGCAATACAAAGCAGCCTGTGCATGCTGAAAGGGGAGAGATCTGTATTGTTTACATACAGATCTCTCCCCTGTCAGCTCCGCCGACAATCACTGAATCCCGGCCAAGAATCGGTGGCCGGGACCCAGTGATTGACATGCCGAGGAGCCAATAGTGGAGCACATGCCCCCTACCTGGAAAAACAAAATTTTATATATATATATATATATATATATATATATATATATATATGATTTTGTGCAACTCTCCCGCCCTGTAGCAGTACTTCTGCTACAAGGCAGTTGGGAAGCTGTTAAAAGAAAAGTGTGGGATATGAAAAAAACTAAACACACAAACTCACCTAGGTGGATGCAGCATCAATCCGCTGATCTCTCAGTTTTCATTCTTCAGTGAGCAGAGAGTGGCTGACTTTCTGCTCTGCCCCTCCAGCTCTCCCTGGAGCGCCAGCTGGCTCAGGCTCTCAGGGACACACTGAGAAGCTAACACAGCTGCCGATAAGGCTTCTGGGTGGATCCCGACAATAAAGTCTCGGTCCCCCCAAGATTTGGACCAGCTGAGTAACGTCAACCAACAGTGGACCTTTTGAATAATGATGAACAAGTCCATTTGAATGACAGGAATATTGGCAAATCTGCATATTGAGATTTCTTCTTAACTTTCCCAAATTTATACAGTACATAAAGATCTATCAATTCTCCATAGAATCAGACAACTAGTAAATTGTCAATGGCTGTTTCTCTGAACTGTGTGAGTATCCTCGATTTCAGAAAATCTACACATGGATATTCAGGAAAATGATGAATGATCGATTCTTCCAGTTCAGTCACCCCTAATGATGATTTAACTGCCAGCTAAGTTTCAGTCTCCTAAACTTTGGCTGCTAACTCAATCATTTACAGCTTGGTTCTAATAATGGCATGGCCACACAATTGATCTTGGTCTAAGCAATACTTTTGATGGCCTGTTTACACTGATACTTTACATTAATGCATGATATATGGTGTGCTGCACTGCCATGTGGTGCCATTCATTTTAAAAGGCCCTCAATGCACTCTCACAGTAATAGGTACCACAATGCATGCCACCATGCACATACATTAAATGTACATACAATACAGTGTGCTGCATTAAAAAAGGAGACATCCATTTTTCTATGAAATTAGGTGCACTACAAGCCCATTCAAAATAAATGGGCTGCCTTAATGCAGTCTTAATGTGCTATACCAAGTTGTGTTAACGCTCTTGTGGTTTAATGCAGAAAGTTTGAAAGTGATGTAATTTACTACCTAATTTAATCCAATTTTAAACCCAAAAGCAAATATTTATCATATTGCAGCTTACCAATTCTTAGATGTGTATTAGTTTTCTTTTTAAGCTATTTTTGCTTTTTTTTACCTGGTTGTCCTGTAGTAAATTTGTTGTTTTTCAATAGAACAAGCTGCCCTGCAGATGTATCAGTTAGAGGGTAGAGACAAACCAAGTAGCACTGATAGTGGTGCTTACAATGATTAACTTTTATTTATTTATTTATTTTAAATTGCTGCTGTAAATGCATAAAGCAGTAGTAAACCACAAAAAAAATGTTCCCCTGCAAAATGTCATAACATGCTAGTATACATCTCACACTAGCGCATTATGAGAGACCTACCTCAGAATGAAGCCCTCTAGCCATGCGCTGTCACTGTTGATAGGGCTTCCATCGTGGCCCGGTCTTCCTTCTAGGTTCACGGGCTCTGGCCACTTAACTGGCCAAGCCATGATGCCGTCACTCCCGCGCATGTGTGTGGGAGGCTCAGCTGTGGCAAAGAGCTCTACAGGAACGGCACAGGTATGCCATTCTGGCACCGGCATGCTCCGGTGATGCCATAGGCTGCAGGGATGCTGGGTTCCTTCCTGAGGCAATATATAATTCATCAGCATAGTTATAAATGGGCTGCAGACAATCTGCTATATACTATATAGAAGGGTATGACTCTAATAAGGGATTTTCATTTAAAATGAATTCCCTCTTATTATTATTATTATTATTATTATAATACAGGATTTATATATTGCCAACAGTTTGCTCAGTGCTTTACAATATAACAGGAGGCAATACAGCAACAATCCAGTTCAATACAAGAGGGTTAGGAGGGCCCTGCTCCTTGGAGCTTACAATCTAAGAGAGAGGGGCTAGTGGTACAAAAGGTAGTAACTCTGGGGGATGGACTGGTAGGAGGAGTAGAAGATTCCATTGTTAGATGAGGGCAGGATAGGCTTCCCAGAAGAGAAGTGAATGAGTAGGCGATAGTCTGATAAATTGGGGTAAAGAGTTCCAGAGGATGGGGGAAGCTCTGGAGACATCCTGGAGACGAGCATACTATGCAGTATATTCATCCTCATTTTACCAGCAGATGAACTCTAATAGGTGCACTGGTAAAGGCTCCTTTAATATAAACCCTATTAATGACAGTAAAGTACATATCCTTCTGCAAAGAATAACCTTTTTAAGTTGCGGATTTGAAATATGCTGTGTAGTTTTCAGCAAATACATTTTAAGTAAAAAGGTGGTACTGACAAAAATGCTACAGTAATTCAGGAAATCATCATACAGGTACAGATAAAACAATTTGATTTTATTATAGTTTAACGTTTTTATAGCATTTTTCTCAATTTTTAGCTTTATTTTTATTGTTAGGAAAGTATTAAATGAAGCATTTGAATGCTTCATACTAACGTTCACAGCCAACAGGCAGAACTCTTAGCTCCTTTTCAAGTTCTATAGGTTTTTCCTAACTGTTTTTCCAATAAAAATCATGTTGTTTACAGAGCTCAATGACTTACAGAGATAATCTGAAAACAAACAGTTTCTGCTGTGTTCTCTCTTTAGCAAGTTTGTGAACCCTGTGTCATGGGTGCATCCTGTGTTAAAAAATAACTTCTAATAGTTTTTATACAAATACAAAAGAATTATAGCCATAAAAAAACTCCAAATCTTTATAGTTTTCTTTTAATGTACCAATATGTTACAGTTATCCTACAATGCAGGATTTCAGTCAGTCTTCAATTAGCAAAGTTGTACCTGCCATGTTGGAAATACTCTAATATCATCAGAACCAGTTGCAGACATTGAAGCTGACACGTTGCCCATGCTGGCAGGGTTATCATTTAACTGTGCCAGTAATTAGATTGAATTAAAAATGGCTACATATCTGGTCTTCCTATCTCAATTTTTAATTAAATTTAATTAACTTGGACGACTTAGCCTGCCAGACTGGGCACCATTTCAGAAGCAAAATTTACCATTTATCCTTGTTTAGTGAATGAGTGATGTGGCATGTAACATTTACCAAAGTTAACAGTTTTTAAAGCATCCATGTCACTATGCAAACGTTACTCAGCAAAGCTCAAACTGTAAAACAATAAAGCAAATACTTACCTGTTGCATTGTCTTGGTTCTCATCCTAGGAGCTCTCACTGTTTCTTCTTGCTGGCGTCTATGGCACTACTATCTCCTATGCTGATGCGAAGGTCAGTAGGTGGAACCTGTGAGAGCTGCAGGGAACCCAGGAGAGTGATTCTCCTAAAGGGTGTTGGTTTCCCAGTGGACATCAGGGCACCATTCCTCACTAACAGAGAAGTGTTTTGTGGCATGGATGGCAAGAGTTTAAGTGTTTACTTTATTCTTTTACAGGGAGAGCTTTGCTAAGTAGCATTTGTATAGTGATGGGGCCACATTAAAGTTGGCATACATTTAGGCAAAAACTTTATAGGCTGAGTTGGGATTTCAAAAAAAGCACCCTGTCAATGCACCGGGAACTAGGGGCATCAAAATGATATGATATGTATCCAATGCAAGCTTGCTGCGTATCTCTTGTGCTTGCTTATACTCTTAAATTTGTTCACATCTGTGGAACCTTAGACCCATCTCCCTGCTGCCATTTACCTCTAAACTCCTAGAACGCTTAGTCTACAATCGTCTGAGCTTCCACCTCACTGACAACAACCTTCTCGACCCCTTACAGTCTGGCTTTCGCCCCCTACGCTCCACCAAAACTGCCCTACTAAAGCTCTCTAATGACCTACTAACTGCAAAAACCAACAGCCACTATTCAATACTCCTACTACTCGACCTCTCCGCGGCTTTTGACACGGTTGACCATCCCCTCCTCCTCAAAAAACTACACTGTTTTGGCCTCAGCGACTCTACTCTGTCCTGGTTCTCTTCCTATCTATCGCAGCACTCCTTCAGTGTTACCTATAATGCTGCCACCTCCTCCTCACTCCCTCTCTCTGTAGGGGTTCCCCAAGGTTCTGTCCTTGGACCCCTTTTCTTCTCCATCTACACCTCCTCCCTTGGTCACTTGATAAGCTCCCACAGCTTCAATTACCATCTCTATGCTGATGACATGCAAATATATTTGTCTACCCCTCACCCCTTCAGTTTCCACCCGCATCACTAGCCTACTAAGCGACATATCGGCTTGGATGTCACTCCAATTCCTCAAACTCAATCTTTCCAAAACTGAGCTCCTAGTATTCCCCCCTGCCCGCACCAACCCCACTGACTTCACCATAAACATCGCTAACACCATCCTCAGTCCATCCCCTCACGCCAGGGTACTAGGTGTAATCCTAGACTCTCATCTGTCCTTCCAGCCCCAGATCCAATCGCTGACAAAATCATGTAGACTTCACCTCCGCAACATCTCCAAGATACGACCGTTCCTAACCCCGGAAACCACTAAGCAACTTATTCACTCCCTTGTCACATCACGCCTCGACTACTGTAACTCCCTCCTCGTTGGCCTACCTCATCGCAGGCTATCCCCCCTCCAGTCTATCATGAACGCTGCTGCCAGACTCATCCACCTCACTAACCGTTCTGTATCCGCCACCCCTCTCTGCCAATCCCTCCACTGGCTCCCAGTTGCCCAACGGATAAAATTCAAAACTCTAACAATGACATATAAAGCCATCCACAACACTGCCCCAATTTACATAACCGATCTTATCTCTAAATATCACCCAAACCGTACACTCCGCTCCTCACAAGACCTCTTACTCTCTAGCTCCCTTATCTCCTCCTCCCATTCTCGTCTCCAAGACTTCTCCAGGGCATCACCCATCCTCTGGAACTCCCTACCCCACTCTATCAGACTATCACCTACTCTACGTGCCTTTCAGCGATCTCTGAAAACCTTTCTCTTCAGGGAAGCCTATCCCGCCCTCTGCTAATTCTGGAATCCTCCACTCTTCCAACCACTCCATCCCCCACAGTGACTACCTACTGCACCATTCACCCCTCCCTCCTAGATTGTAAGCTCCAAGGAGCAGGGCCCTCAAATCTCTCTTGTATTGAACTGTATTGTTACTGTATTGTCTCCCACTATAATGTAAAGTGCTGAGCAAACCGTTGGCGCTATATAAATCCTGTATAATAATAATAATAATAATAATATCTATAGTGATCAACTATAAATAGTTCAGGATGTGGCTTCTTGTGTAATTGTGATCTCAATAGCAGTTGCTCTTAAAACATTCTGTGTATAAAGCTACCTTAGTACATCGGCTGACATCCAAGAATGGGTGCCCTGGACATGACATTCAGGTTTTTTTTAATCCATCCAAAGCTAGCTATTTGACTGGGATAGGATGTGGAAATGGCACAAAGGAGTTGGTCTGGGGGCAAGGGCAGAAACTATAAATCCAGTCCTGATATTGCAGATTTCATCTGAACATCACATCTCCACTCCATTGTATATAAACCTAAGGACAGATCAGGAGAACTATCATGTGCAGAGCAGTGCGAGTGGAAGGGTCAGTGTATTGATGTTTTTTCTTTTGTTGATTGGCAGGAAATATTTATTGGCACTGGATTTACGACAGATTTTTTAAAAATCTTTTTAACCCCTCTACAACTATTTAACACATATGTGAAGTGGCAAAAAAGTGAGCTTTAATACCCACACACCACACATATGTGTCACCACGGAGCTGGGGCAGGTGGGAAGAAGTTGATAAAGGTCTTGTCAAAAACTTGTGCATGTTTATTTACAGCTGACTTTTTTTTGTGAATGAGTAGGGGTATTATGTATCCTATAGGCCCCTTTTACTCAGGGCTGATTCTGTTGTGATCAGCTGATCATAGTAGAGCAGGTGAATAACACGTCTATGTCTTCTCAATTTCTGCTCTATGAGTGGTCAGAAGTAAATGGATTTTTTTTTTTAGCAGGACCTGGAGACACAAGTCCATTTACACATGCCTGTCCATAGGGATGAATGGACCTTCCCTACAGGTCAAGCTAAAAACTGACAGGTGGACCAGTTTGGAATGCCGATTTGAAAAGGGGCCTCACTCATTCACATGGGTGTTGGAAATCTAGGAAGACATCTTATCTTAAAGTATATGTAAACCTTCACCTTGTAAAGCAACCCATTCAGTTAAAATAGAAATGAAAGGCAAAACATGTGTGTATAGATATACAAAATCCTATAAATACCTTTTCCCCTTTTTGTAAGTGATCACATGCAGTCTGTTCTCAGCTGCATAAGGAGCTCTGGGAGGGGAGACAGCAGCTCTCTGGTCTTCCCAGTGACTGGCTTTGCGGGGGGGAAGTGTCAGAACAGGCATGATCATTGTGTTAGCTGCCAGCACAGCAAGAACAATGACCAAAGATACTTTTTCTTACAAGTATGTGATACAGCAGGCACATACCAGGAATACGAATGTTGGGTTTTCATATTCTTTAAAGATTCCAGATTTTGATAAGACCCCCTGCACCCCCACAACCGCCTGGCCAGGGTTGTACAGTAGGGTAGAGGCCCTTGTCCAAATCAACATGTTGAGGGAATGTTGGTGTGGTATGGCTTAACATGGCTGCCCACCCCATACTTGGTTTGGTAGGTTTAGAAGTCCTCTCAAGAAGGTTTTTAAAAACCTTTGTGTATTTTTAATGTTGCACTTGCAGCATTTTTAAATTCACTGCTCCCTACAAAAGAGCATTTTAAGATACATTTTGGACAGTGCCTAACCCTAATTCACTTTTTCGTTAATCCCTATGCTATTATCCTTAAAAATAGAGAAAATGTATTCAACATATCAAACTTCGATCGACTTCAATGGGATTTTGATTCTGCATGTGAACTTTTGATATGTTTGGCTGAACCTATGTGAACTGAACACAGGTATGTTTGGCTCATCCCTAGCATTGCCCATGTCTTTGCAGCAAACCCTGAAAGATTGAATAGGTCATACTCCCAGACTGGGATGCTTTTGAGATGATGTTTTTATGCACATACCATAATAGTGCAGTTCTTTGTTGTAGAAGGAAATAAAATTTTATGCTCTTAATAATTTGGCAAAATTTTATGTCAAACATTTAGCATTAAAGTATACAATATGTATAGTCCTCTTTTTTTTTTCTTTTTTTTTTTTACTGTTGAACACTGGTTCTGCAAAACAGGAAGTGAAGAGAAATCTTTAATAACTCTTCTCTGCTCATTATTTTAACTTCAGGAATATTTGTAATTAACATCACTTTACAGGTCTGTCTTTATACAATGCAGTGGAAAATGTACAAATAAACCTATTTGTTATAAATACTAAACATGTTGAATGTATAGCTTGTATTTGTGTTTTTGTATTGTTCGATATGGTTTTAGATCTGTTTTAATAGCATACAATAATGTATATCATTATGTCATTGCATTATATAACATCGTGCAGCTTGCCAGATACGTTATAAGTTATATTTTACAACTTGATCAAAGTGTATTTCAAGTTATATAACACCTAACTGATGCAAATATCACTTTATGTAAACAGTCTCCAATGTATTAAACCCCAGATGGACTCTGCACTAATTTCAAACACTTGCAGAGACTTACTTCTTTCATGCCATACCATCAGGGAGGTGTGTGATTGGCTCCAATTTTTTTCTGCAGCAGGGCACTGGCCCTAACCATACAGCCAATGTCATTAAGAACTATCTTCAGTGTAATGAAGAACAAGGAGTCCTGGAAGTGATGGTTTGACCCCCACAGAGCCCTGATCTCAACATCATTAAGTCTGCCTGGAATTACATGAAGAGACAGAAGGATTTGAAGCATTCTACATCCACAGAATATCTGTGGTTACTTCTCCAAAATGTTTGGAACAACCTACCTGCCGAGTTCCTTCAAAAACTGTGTGCAGGTGTAGAAGAAGATGAAAGGAAGAGCGCACAAACCTTGCGCATTACCTCAATAAATAGTGACTAATTTTATTATTAAGGAAATATACTCACAAAGTGATGGTATAACAGGCATAAGTAACCATAATCCACACAGGGTTACAGGTAAATCCAAAAAGGGGGAGGGAATGAAGGCTAACGCGTTTCGAAGGGTGCTCCCTTCTTCATCAGAGCTGGGTTGAGCAGATAGAGACTTCAGTATGGCAGAGTTCCCATGGCAAGGTGACATTCAGCCACTGAATGTCAGTATTACTGCAGTTCAGCCTGTTTAGTAAAGTCTCTATCTGCTCAACCCAGCTCTGATGAAGAAGGGAGCACCCTTCGAAACGCATTAGTTTCATTCCCCCCCCCCTTTTTGAATTTACCTGTAACCCTGTGTGGATAATGGTTACTTATGCCTGTTATACCATCACTTTGTGAGTATATTTCCTTAATATTAAAATTAGTCACTATTTATCGAAGTAATGCGCAAGGTTTGTGCGCTCTTTCTTTCATCTTCTTCTACAGTTTTATCAAACATCCCCAGCTTCATGATAGAGCTGCACAACCTCTGATCACCAGCGGATGAACACGCTGCTTGTTATTATGCCCGTTTGATCTGAGTCTTTGAGCGCAGGAGATAATGGATCTTTGATGACTGTGTGCAGGTGTACCTGTTCACTGCAAAAGTGACCGCAGAGCTCAATCTCAGTCTTTACCGGACTTTGTCTGAGCTCTGCCGTCACTTTTGTAGTAGTTGTTTTCTTATTCTGGTTCACAATCCTTTGCAATGTCCATTTGTCTCTGTCGGTCAGTTGACCATGTCAACCATGCTTATCGTTATCAGACAATTTTTCCCAGATAATATAACTCATGACAAGGCAAATAAATTAGCAAATTCAGTCACAGAGGCACCAGCTAAGTGGGCACCAACAATTTGCCCTCTTTGAAGCTTAGTAAGCTCTGACATTACTCCGTATTACTAGTAGCGCACACAGAGAACGATGAAAGTGAGGCTTCCCACCTGTTAGCTAGGTGTCATAGAACGGAAGCAAAAGAATGTTACTTGTATGGTCTTATGGTCAGAAAAAAGCCTTTACTGCTCCAATGCTTCAAAAAAGCCCGGTGAGGTGTGTCAAGGTGTTGTCGGCCATATTGTAACCAGGCTTTTTTTGTGACATTGGTGTAGTAAAGGCTTCTTTCTGGCAACAAGACCATGCAGCTCATTTTTCTTCAAGTATTGTCATATTGTCCTCCTTTAAAACAACCACACAGTCTTTTTGCAGAGCAGCCTGTATTTCTCCTGAGGTTACCTATGGCTTTTTCTTTGTATCCCAAACAATTTTTCTGGCAGTTGTGGCTGCTATCTTTCTCTGTCTACTTGACCTGCTTGGAAACAAGAGATTCTTCAAATATTTCACTTCTTAATGACAGGCATGTTCAAGGCTTTGGATATCTTTTTATAAAGTTTCATTACCTTGTTATGCAGATCTTTTGACAGTTCTTATTTGCTCCCCATGGCTCAGTATCTAGCCTGTTCAGTGCATCCATGTGAGAGCTAACAACTCATTGACTATTTAAAAAACCACATATGTGGAAAATGAACCTTTTGGGCCATTCCCAAACTGTTCCCACAAAGTTGGGAGCATGAAATTGTCCAAAATGTCTTGGTATGCTGACGCCTTAAGAGTTCCCTTCACTGGAACTAAGGGCCCAAGCCAAACCCCTGAAAAACAATCTAACACCATATTATCCACTCCAACAAACTTTACACTTGGCACAATGCAGTCAGGCAAGTACCGTTCTCCTGGCAAGCGCCAAACCCAGACACGTCCATCAAACTGCCAGACAGAGAAGCGTGATTCATCACTCCAGAGAACACATCTCCACTGCTCTAGAGTCCAGTGGCGACATGCTTTACACCACTGTATCTGACGCTTTGCATTGCTCCTATTGATGTAAGCCTTCGATGCAACTGCCATGGAAACCCATTCCATGAAGCTCTCTGCACTGTTGTTGTGATAATCTGAAGACCACACAAAGCATGCGCTTACCCCGCTCTGTCATTTTACATTGCCTACTACTTCATGGCTGAGTTGCTGTTGTTCCTAGTTGCTTCCACTTTGTTATAATACTACTAACAGTTGACCATGGAATATTTAGTAGCAAGGAAATTTCATGGATGGACTTATTGCACAGGTGGCAACCTGTTATGGTACCATGCTTGAATTCACTGAGCTCCATTCTTTCACAAATGTTTGTAGAAGCATTCTGCATGCCTAGGTGCTTGATTTTATACAACTGTGGTGGTGATTGGAAAACCTGAATCTAATGATTTGGAGGGGTGTCCCAATACTTATGGCAATATAGTGTTTATATATGTATGTGTGTGTGTGTGTATATATATATATATATATATATATATATATATATATATATATATAGGGGCGGACTGACCATTTGGAAACTCAGGCACTGCCCGAGGGCCCAGGGTCAGTAGGGGACCCCATGAGATGCCCCTGGTACCTTTTTCATAGGCTTTTTTGAGTTTGGGCAGGGACACAGGGGCCCCATGATCCCCTATTGCCCGGGGGCCCCATGAGTTGTCAGTCCGCCCCTGTATATATATATATATATATATAAAATACCTTTTTTCACATGATCTCTGTTCTAGACTGCAGGATAGAGACTGCAGGAGTGGGCATGTCAGCAGGAGGCAGAGAAAATGTAGTATACTGATTTCCCAGTGATTAACTGTGTGGGAAGGGGGGGGGGCATTTCAGCATAGCTCTTTCTGCTGGAGAACAGGCAGGATGTATTTCCAAGTAGAATGCAAAAAAGAAAACTGACCATGCTGGGAAGGATGTATAGTATTATCAGTTTGAAACAGAAAAGCAGGGGGACTGACAAATGAAGCAATACAAAAAAAAAGAGCAGGAATCTTTTTAATACAAGTACATGGGAACTCATATCAGAAATATGAAATTCTGGGGTAACATACACTTTAAATATGTATAATCATTTTTTCTTTTCACAGCTCTTACTATATTGGTATTCAGTAATTATGGTTAGGTTCAGTAAATGCACTCATTTTCATCTCCCTTTGCTTCTTTTGTTTGAGAAGTTTGATATGGGTTGGGCATTCTAGAAATATGTAGCTAGAAGTGACTTTCCTATCTTTTCCTATCTTTTCCACTTTCATTTTTCCATAAATTTTAACTGTTTTCAATGTACCCATGTTGATGGATTAACATGATATAAAAAGTCAGCAAATGTTAAAAATAGGTCCTTGTTTCAGATTTAATGAGGCAGGTTAGCATCTTAGTAATCAGTGGTCCTGTTCTAAGATCTGTTCGCCCTTTCACATTAAAAAGATATGTACATGAATTAGCAGAAGAAAGAGTTAGACCTACATTTTTAATCCCCTGTTCTCACCTCGAAACACTGCAACGGCTTCACGGTTAGAAACATGCTGTTTTCTAGTTGAAATTTCAAGGACATTTAAATCTGTGCGTGGTGCATGGCTTTATGATCTAAAATCAAAATACTGATGCTCACTCTGCATTTGCCCGTTTGATCTTTTTAGAAAGCTTTACTGTTTCTGTTCTACCTCTTGTTTCCTTGATGTTTCTCCTAAAAGGCCTCTAAGCCAAAAGATAAAAGTTGATTTGGTTGGGGCGCTGAACCAGTTAAGAAGAAAGTGGCCGAAAGACTACTTGAAGGAAACCCCCCTTTCACTTGTTTAAAACATGAGTTTAATGAAGTTACAGAATTGTAGCTCCAAGCTTATCAGAGTTATTCAACGAGTCTGAGTCACTGTTGTCCTCTATTGACTTTCATGAGGGAGTTAATGCATGATGTGACATTGGCGACCACCCGACCCCATTAAAAAATGCAGTAAACAAAAATGTGTATCCTGATATGCATTTGTCCCTGGTGTAATAGTTGTAAGAATAGTCTGTATTTGTTCCGAAATTGTTCATATCATGCAACCTATTACTGTGCATTGTTACTATTAGAATACATTTATAAGACAAGGATTGGTATTCCGTAATGAGTATACAATATGTCATTTATTAAGGACCTAATGTACAAATTGTTCTTTCATGTGCCAACTGGATTCACTTCACTCCCACTTTGAAAGTCTGAATCTGATTACTGTTTGGAGAAAAATAGCGTTAGTACTGATATTTTGATACTTCCAGGGCCAGTACAAGGAGGGGGGCAGAAGGGACATCTGCCCCAGGCACAATGCCGTCTTGTGGGCCACCTGCCTAAATGACAGGTGTAACGCTACCGCCATCACTCTTGTCATTCAGCTGGAGAATAAAGAGCATAACATGAGCCACAACAGCTGCTGCAGGGGAGGATGCATCTCTCTCATCCCTTTAACAGCAGTCTGATATGGGCAGGAGAGAGTAGGCAGAATGGACACCACAAATACCTCCTTCCCAGATAGGGGAGAAAGAATATGGGAAGGTGGAGGTGGACCGGACACACTAGTGCACTGGTTGCACGTACTGTAGTGGGTACCATTGGGGAGACGGGGTTTTTAGGGCAGATGCTTAACTTCTGGAAGGATAGATGGAACTGAAGACTCTCTCAACAAATGTAGAAACATATTCCAACAACAGTAATTCAGTAAAGAATGTGCTTGAGATTTTTTGTCTCACCCCCCTCTGAAAAGTCATTATTGGTGGATTGCTTTTCAGAGAGCAGTGAGCAGTATAGCAATTGATTAAAGACGTTCAGCAGGCAGTATTGCCACCCTCTGAATGTCTGTGTGTTTTTTGGGGGGGTTTTTTTGGAAGGGTTAATCTATATTTCTAATTGACAAATTACATTCTAATTTCCAAACTTTACATTGCAGGACTGTGCCGCAACTGCAAACCAAGCATTTGGCTTATGGTTGTTGCATTGCCACATTAAACTCAACGGGCCATTAGTACAGTCTGTCAAACTCTGCTTCCTGACTTAAAAATGCCATGGTTACAAAGTGAAGCATCCCAGCTGCAGCATGTGAACAGCCCCGCCAAGCTGGTTACAGTTCAGAGGGGCTGCCGGGGGGTAGTGGTAAAACTAGAGCTCAGCAGCCTGGTTTTAGTGCCCCGCAGCTGCCCACCTGAAAGAGCCCTTGCCTAATGTTTAGTATCCCAACACAGTAGTTTGCACTGTGGACCTCCAGACAGCATTTAAAAAAAAGATATTTCATTATATCCAGATTATATGCAGCACAAGATTTAAATTCCTTCATGTATAAAACAGTGATGTTTCAAGCCTGGAGTATAAAAGTAGTCCAAATCTGAGAAAGAAATGTTTGTTGAAAACTGGAACTGACTAATCCCCCTTAAGGTGGTTGTAAACCCTTACATATACCCAGTGAAGTGAATAGCCTCAGGTGATACACAGATTAAGAAAATCCTCCTACTTACGTTTTACTTGTCTATCTGTCTTCTCTTTTCTACATCCATTCAAAAGGGCTGATTTTAGGTAAAATCCTTCTGCATTTGTCAGTAACACAGAGGTGGAGGCAGGGAGCTGCAGTTAGAGCTCTGTGGGAGCTGATTGAAGGAAATGGACACCCCCCACACACACACACACACACACATACACACACACAGGAATGTTGTGCATCGACAAGCTGTCTGCTGAGTCCCCCGCAGAGGTGGACTGACAACTCATGGGGCCCCTGAGCAATAGGGGATCATGGGGCCCCTGTGTCCTTACCCACACTCAAAAAAAAGCCTATTAAAAAGGTAACAGGGGCATTTCATGGGGCCCCCTACTGACCCCGGGCCCTCGGGCAGTGCCCGAGTGCTTGAATGGTCAGTCCACCCCTGGTCCCCCGATACCCCCCCCCCACCCCCGGACACAAATTTATCTTACGTGTCAGGAAAATCTTTCTAACATGACTCATGCTGATAACAGAGGAACAGAGCACCAGAGAGAGAGCTTTGGAGAGAGACAAGTAAACACTACAAATATCTGTGCTTTGTTCAGATTCCATGACTGAGATTTACAACCACTTTAAGGACCAGTTCACACCAGAGTTGCACAGGAATGCTCTCTCTGCATTTCTGTGCGATTCCTGTGCAATCCCCTGCAATGCCATTTGGCAGCTCATTCATTTGAATGAACTAAAATTGCACCAGAATGCAGGAAAAGTAGTACATGCACCACTTTTGAAAAACCCACCGCACCATATCGCATTGTACTTTGGCACCATGCGATCTGGTGCCTGAAAATGCACTGGGTTTGTGATCTGCTTTGGGGTGTCTGTAACAATATATTGGCACCTGCAGAAGATCAAGAGGCAGTGCAGTATGAACCCAATGCAGGAAATGCATACAGAATGTGCTTTTCGTGCATTCTGGTGTTAACCAACCTTAAAACAGCCGTATGCAGGGCTGGGACAAGGGGGTAGGAGGAGCACTGTGTCATCATGTGGAGTAGGGTGCTGGGAACTTGACATCATTCCTGTCATTCAGAGCTCATAGCAAGGGCTTAAAGCGGAGTTCCAGTGAGAAAATAAATAAATAAAAGTCAGCAGCTACAAAAACTGAAGTTGCTGACTTTTAAAAAATGGACACTTACCTGTCCCTCAATCCCACGGTGTCCTCCCTGCAGGCAGTTTACCAGCCGCCCTGTGTTCCCGGCACCAGCATCTTCAGTGTGGGCACCTGGCTGTGACAGCTTGCAGCTCCACAGCCGGGTGCCCACAGTGCATGCGTGAGTAGCTCTGTGCTTTGCGAATGGTCCCGTAGTCTTCTGGGACCTGCCATGTGTCCCAGAAGACTATGGGGAGGGAGGGGGGAGGACAACTTCTGATTCCGATCGTCTAGGTGATTGCAGTGGGAGTGGGTACCTGTCCCCCCCCCGCGCTCCCCAAAGGTGCCAATCCTTAACAGGGAGTGGGGGACCAATCCTTAAATCAGAACTTTCCCTTTTGGGTGGAACTCCGCTGTAAACAACTGCTGGATGGAGGATTGTGCTCTCTCGTCCTTACAACAGCAGTCTAATATGGGTGGGAGGGAGCAGGCAGGGTGTACACCCATTGGCAACACACCAGCTCCTCAGTATGGCTGCTACCAAAGGGAAAATGTGAAAACATATCACATGACTAAAAAGGGGAAAAATAAAGTGCGGTCTTCACCTCTGAGTAGGTGTCACACTGAGGAGGTCTGAAATATAAGTGTACAGAGGGTAAGGGGAGCAACTTATCCCCAAAGCTCCCCTCTCCCCAGAATAGCCACCCTGCCTCCCTCAGAGTCACACAGGGCCCCTTAGACGTACCCCACAAAACCCCCACCTTCCCAAATCAGTCCTCCTCTGACTGACCCTGGGGTATTTTTTTCTTCCAGTGAGAACACCGAGTTAGGGACATTTTTACTTTCAGTGACATCACTGATGCAGGGGCTTTTTTTTCTTCACACCGATGCCAGGGCATTTGTTTCCACATCACTTCCAGCTCCATATTTTACTGCTAGATTGAATGTTACCTATGTTTTGGTGTGGCATCTCCCACCCTACACACCCCTTTCCCAGGGAAGGATGAGGGGACACAGTTTGGCATCTTCGCCCTGGGTACTGGATGGCCGTGTCTTGGCACTGGATACATCAGACTCTTAGTAGACACAACGGATATAGACAGGCAAGTTACCAAGTGCAAAGAGATCATTTAAAAGCTAATTCCAGCCACAATCACTTTTGGATAGAGTAGGGAAGAGTTAAACGTTCTGTCAGGTTTTTATTTCTATGTGTGACACCATACGTAGGGGCTTATTTACTAAAACTGGAGAGTGCAAAATTTGGTGCAGCTCTGCATAGAAACCAATCAGTTTCCAGGTTTTATTGCCAAAGCTCATTTGAGCAAGCTGAAGTTAGAAGCTGATTGGCTACCATGCACAGCTGCACCAGTTTTAGTATTCATGTGACTCCCATACAAGTAATTGGGCTTATGGGTGTCACCAGCACAGGCAGCAAAAAAAAAAAATTAGAAGTTCTAATCCTTCCTCAATGTTCAAAAACGTTTTTTAGTGCTTGCTTGTGATCTCATCGGAGATATGTTACATCACCTCTTGCCCTGATAGCAGCGTAAATCTCCCCAATAAGGAGTACCATAATATACAGTACATGTAATGATGGTCATGCAACCTTTGTATTTATTATAGAATTGATGTGTGATTTGATCAAAATGATTGAATCAGACAGCAACCCAATAGGCATAACTTCACTTCTGAATGATTTAGACTTCATTTAGATTGGATTCGATCAAACTGAGTCAATCGACCAGGGCAGAAAATTACCTATCATATTGCATTGATTGGCAGCAAAAAGATACTTCATTTATGAATATGATCATATTTTTAATGATCAGTTTATGAGAATACATGGCAGAAAACAATATGCGACTGATAGCTTACGATCGTATCTTAACTATTGATCAACATGGGTTGTCAACTATTGATCGATTATTCCTATCAAAGGAGATGGATCAGACAATAAATAAGTAATTTCTCAAAGCACGTATGACCACGCGTGAGCTAAAGTGTATCGTTTATTGCCACCACTTATGTCCCTAAAGTTATGTGAATGATTGTCCATCCATTAGAGGGAGTTCTGTCCCGGGAGTTCCAGGCAAAGAGCCTATCACTCTGGGCTGTTTACTCAGTAGTATAAATTGTAAGGAGGGAGGAACCCTTGTAGTAGTTGCTTATGGGAAGGGCACTAGACTATACAAATAAACAGAACTTGTAGTTTCCCCTTCAAGAGAAAGCTGGACTATTTTCCAAGTGGGCTCAGGATAGCTGGAAGTTACTTTTACTATAGTAATTGCCTTTTGTGGGCTAATCAGAATTTGTACCGGCCATATAACCATGCTGTCTAAAGCCTGTTATTTACCAAGTTTCTGCACAGTACGGAAGATTTAAAGTAGAATGTATACTGGGTCTCTTTATTCTTATAGGACTTTATTGAGTCTTTACTAGACATGTGCAGAATGAAAAAATTTATTTAGTTTAATTTTGGATGAATTTGTTTGAAAGGAATTTGACTCTCATCCCTCTCAAGACACTGAAGATCAAACAAATTATCTTATACTTCTATGCGATAGGAAGAAAAGCAAAGAATTGCAGGACAAAACTGATCAACCCGGTCTTTCCCTGGTTTCTTCTCAAAGAAACTCTTTTAGTCCCTTCTCTAAGAGACTTGCACTTCTACAAAGTGCTCTGGTCTTCCCAAAAGACCTGGTGCTTCCAAAAAGCACACTGCGCCTGGCCACTGGCGTCTTATGACGCGAGGTCCAGTGCAACAAAGGGCCTGAAATTTTATCACAGCCTTACGGCAAGACAGATTGTTTGGCAAAAAAATGACAAGAAATCTTACTTACCGAAGGGTGATTATTTCATCCCGGATACGAGCCCCCAGCTGAAAGGAATTTGACTCTCATCCCTCTCAAGACACTGACCCCCGTCAGTCCCAGGCTTGATCAGTGACTGTCCTCAGGCCTGGAGCCCACTCTGAGACACACAGGAAACGCAGACACAAGGTGGTATCTCAGAATGAACTGAATTTATCCTTCCGTGTTTCAGCTTATATAAGAAACTTCAAACAATGCATAAAATATAGAAGCCAATCAAATATCAGATATGCATAAGCCAATCAAGTGTTACATACGTCAGTCATGGCCAATCATTTGTGATATACGTCATATTTGAACTCTTAAACACTTATGCAAATTTCTAAATTCTTAAGAAAAAGAAATATGTATATTTTTATTATATCGTTTAACCACTAACTGTCAGTACAATCTGATAAGAAGAAAAAGAGAACTTGGAGTTTAAGAGAAAGAGGAAGTTCTTTAGGTTTCTTGAGAATATGAGACAAAAGAGGAACCTTTAAGTTTCTTGTAAAAGATAACATACAACAGAAAGAGGAAGTTAGTTTTTAAGTTCTTTGAAAGACAGAAATACAAGTTTCAGCAAAATATGAAATAATTCTTAACTTAAGCTATCATTTAAACAAGATGGCCTTTACTAATTCTTAGCACAAAATGGCTACTTTTAGGCTAAAAAGACTAATTCCTTCAAATCCCCTCTTAGGCCACGAACGTGACCTTACACCTTAATTACAGGTTTGTACCTGAGGCCCTTAGTACGTCTTTTGTCAAGATACTGATTCCACATACTTTTAGTAATGGTGGCGTCAAAAAGCTTCTGCAATAAACCCCGGATACAGGGAATACAACAGCAACCACACAGAGTTAATACTGCAGCAGCCATTACTATAGAAACTAACATAGTTTTCATCAGGGTTCCCCATTTACCAAACCAGGTTTCAAATAGGCTGGCTAGTGGATTTTCTACTCCTGAGTTTTCGGCCAATTCTTCAGATAACATTTGGAGGCCTTGAAGGGCTCTAGTAATGCTTCCATAAGGTGTTATTGGGGATAAAAGTACAACAGTAGGAACCAAACATTTTACATACTCCTCCTTTCTCAGCTAATAACATATCAAGAGCAATACGGTTTTGCCAAGCAGTAAGGGATGTTGCATCAAGTTGGGCAGAAACACCTTTCAGAGCATCCCTAGTATAGTTAACAAACCTTTGTTGATTATAGTAAATGTAATTAATCCAATCCACATTTTTGTTAGGCTGTACCCATAAAGCGATAGAAGCAAACCCTGCAGCAATCTGATCCTGAGCTTTAAATTCATCAGGGACTCCTCTTGGTATGCCTATAGAATCTATGTAAACTCTATTATCAAAGGAATCACGGGGCACACTTCTTTTATGCCTTCTTGATCCGGATTTTTCCAAGATGGGCAAGCTTCTTATCCCATCTTCCACTTTGACCATAAAGAAAGGCATGAGAAGATGGGTCAGAGCACAGCTTCCCTTCCATCTGTTGGGGAGTCTGGCTCTGAGTCTCATATCTCCACACAGCCACCACACATCTGACAGTTGCTGCCGGTGGTCCTGAAACCATTCCTTCCGGTAGCCTTCTGCAGAGGTGCGGATGGTCTTAACACAGTAATTAGGTGGGAATGTACCTAAATCTTTACCTTTAGCATCATTATGTTCAAAGCAGGTAAAATTTCCTGGTACCGGTTTAGAGGCTAAAGGTAAGTTTCTTAGTCCGGTTACAGGGAACTTCTTAACAAAATCAGAACATTCCTTCTCAGTGATGTTATCTTTATACATCTAATTAGGCAGGACATATTAGTTTCTTCTTCTAAAAAAGGAACTGTGGCAAGTAAGGGGCGGGGGTTGGCACATGAAATACAGTCTCCCTGGCCCTTGTTCTTAGTTGTCCATCTCACCCATTCTATCCATTCATTTTTGTCAGAGTAACCAGTTTCAATGCTTAATCTGTCTTCTGATTGCATCACTACTCCTGTCACCTCGTTATCCAGTCGATCCCTAGCTTTGGGGAATGAATTGTCTATGGTACTGACAGGGATTCTAGGAGAGGGCTTTACCTGTAATATGACTTTGGCCCAGGGATCTGTTCCTGACACAGTTATTCCCAACCTATAGTCCCCACTATCTCTGACCTCTGGGTTCCTTATTGTGAAAATAATATTCCCTTGGCCTTTTGCTATAGAGATTCTTTGATAGGTGCCTACGTCATCTGGGGAAATTCTAGCTGATTTGGTCTCCCATTTATGGGGGTCTGTTGTCCACCATACATTCTCCCAGTCACCACATGACTTATCCTTCCCGCACATATATACATTATGAGGTCCAAGATCATAAGTAACTTTAGTCGGGTCAAACACCTGGTTCTTAGTCAGAGTAAACACTATGGTCTGGTTTGAATCCTCAGTAGTCAAGACTGGTGTTTCCTGTACCCCCCATCCCTTATCTGGTACAAAGGACATTCTTCTCAACCTTCTCTTAGTGCGGGTTAGACCTCGTTTCTTTCTGACACTAGGATGTTGTGTACTATGGTTTTGTGTGTGCACTGATTCTGCATTATCTGGGTCACTAGCTTGGATGGAGGTATTACATATACTCTTAATCACTCCAAAATCATCAGGGTGATAAATACAGTTAGTTATTGTCCATACTGGGAGAAACACAATCAGGGTTGCTAGTACAAGGAAGCAAAATGTCTGCCCAGAGTACTGTGAGAGCATACGAAAGGTCATCTTCTTCAAAGACTTTTACACCGGCTTCACTTCCTTTTTCTTCTTCTGTATCTGTGTCTTTGCCTTTGTCTTGCTTCTTAGGGGCTTGGTTCACCCTTTTTACACGACTGGCATGGATCCAGGCCTTGGAATCCTCAGTCAGGACAGCGGTCCTGGTGACAGCGATCACAGAAGTGGGGGGCCCAAAGGGATACTCTTGCTTCCGATTCCTATGGAGGGCTTGTATCACCACACGGTCCCCGACTTGGAAAGAGTGAGTTGGTTCCTGTGAAGAAAGAGGAAAGGTGCGAGCGACATTTCTTTCAACTTTGTCCAAAGTTTCAATTCGTTTTCTCACATATTCCTCCTGAATCAATTCTAAGTCCCCTCTTTCTACCATGAGTGGCTGTCTGGCCCAGGGAGTGGGAAAGGGCCTACCCATTAGAACCTCAAAGGGGGAGTAACCTGTCTTTTTAGAAGGAGTCATTCTTACCTCTGCCAAGACTGCAGGCAGTACTTTCTTCCAATATGCATAGGTACCTCCAGTAGCTTTCCTAATTTTATCCTTGATGGTCCTATTCATCCTTTCCACTATACCTGAGCTCTGGGGGTGGTAAGGAATGTGAAATTTCCACTCAATTTTGAGTGTTTTCACCAAATCCTGACATACCTTCGCCACAAATGCTGGGTCGTTGTCAGAATTAATCTGGAGTGGACATCCCCATCTAGGAATGATTTCCTGTGTGAGGATCTTCACTACCGTTTGGGCATCTTCTTTTGTGGTTGCAAAAATCTCTACCCAGTGGCTAAACATGTCCACAATTACCAAAAGATATTCCTGTCTTTTCCCTACCTTTGGCATGTGTGTAAAGTCTACCTGTAGGTGGGTAAAAGGTGTTGATGGGTATGTCAGGTGTTCATGTCTTGCCTTGTGAGGATTGTTTGGGTTATTCCTTATGCATGTAATGCATCTAGACACATATGATTTTACCAAAGAGGGGAGGCCAGGGATGAAAAAATCATTGTCCAGCAGTTCACATGTAACCTGCTATCCCCTGTGACCTACTCCATGATACTGTGAGATGAACAGAGGTGCACTGGCCTTTGGAATACATGGTCTCCCCTCTGTGACACAAAGTCCAGTTTGTGGATCTTTGGTCACACCAGCTGGATTCCACTGCTTAATATCTTCGGAGGTAGCATATGTCTGTAAATCCTGCAATGTTTGATCCAACAGTGGCATTTCAGGGGTGAGCATTGGCATCTGGATCATGGCAGGCTGGGTAAGGGCCGCTTCTTTTGCTATTTTGTCAGCTAGAGCATTTCCCCTTGCAATATCAGTTTGTTCATTTGTGTGTGCCTTACAGTGTAGGATAGCAAGGGATCTTGGCAGTTGTATGGCTTTGAGTAAAGCCTTCACCAGAGATGAATGTGAGATGGATTTTCCATCTGCTGCTATGAATCCTCTCTTTTCCCAAATTATTCCAAAATCGTGGCACACGCCAAACGCGTATCTGGAATCTGTGTAAATATTTACATCCTGTCCCTCAAAAAGCTGACATGCTCTTGTGAGGGCAATCAGCTCAGCGGCCTGAGCTGATTGATATGGGATGGGTTTTGCTTCAAGTACTTTATCTGGCAACTGCACCACCGCATATCCTGCATGGTAAACAGTGTCAGTGGGTCTCGAGCAAGAGCCATCTACAAAAACATTCTGTGCCTCTGGAAGAGCCACAGAAGACATATCCTGCCTTGGGGAGGTGTCCTGATGAATCAATTCCAGGCAATCATGCTGTGGAACAACTTCATCCTGCTCTCCTTTTAAGCCTAATAAGGCATTTAAAATTGGAGCTGGACCTGAAGTGGGAGAGGTATATTTTATTCTCAACTTAGGGTTTGACAACAGTATAACCTCATATCCACTAAGTCTCTGGGCTGACTTGTGTTGGGTATGTATATTCTTAAGTAGAATAGACACATTGTGGGTGGTATGCAAGGTGGTCTCATGTCCCAGAGTGAGTGACGTAGCCATTTGGACCACCATAGCGCATGATGCTAATGCCCTGAGACACGCAGGCATGCCTTGGACCTGTACCGGAACCATTTTTGAGAAAAAAGCAACAGGGCGGAGTTTATCTCCATGCTCCTGAGCCAGGACTCCTGCCATAGTTTTACAATTTTCCCTAGCATACAGATGAAACATTTGATCATATGCGGGCAGACCAAGACCAGGGGCTATTACCATAGCATTTTTCAGATACACAAAAGCATTGCACATTTCATCTGACCATTTCACAAGATCTGACATTTCTGAACCTGTGGCTTGTCTCAAAATGTTGTCATAGTAGGAACAGTCAGGTATCCATTGGCGGCAGTAACCAATCATGCCAAGAAAGGTGAGCATGTCTTTCTTGGTCAATGGGCGGGGCAGACCCATAAGAGCCACAGCTCTTTTGTGACTGACTTTCCTTTCACCTTTTGTGAGAACAAAACCAAGGTATTCAACAGTTTTCTGACACCATTGTAGCTTTTTCTTAGACACTTTATGACCACATTCACATAACCAGTTCATGAGATCTACACTGTCCACCTGGCTAGCTGCCCGATTAACACTACAAAGAAGCAGATCGTCTGCGTATTGAACCAAAACTGAACCATGGCGAGGAGTCCATGGCTTCAAGGTGGCCTGGAGGACGACAGAGTAGACCACAGGCGAATCTACATACCCTTGCGGTAACCTACACCAAGCAAGGGTCTTTTTCCTAAAATGAAAAGCAAAGATTGGGCGTGTCTCCTTGGCAACAGGGATTGAAAAAAATGCATTTGTTAAATCAATCACTGTGAAAAATTCAGCATCAGCTGGGATGGAGGAAATGAGTGTGGGTACATCAGGCACTATTGGGGCAATGGGAGTCACAAGATCATTTATGGCCCTCAGGTCCTGCACAAATCTGTAAGAGCCGTCCGGCTTCTTAACTGGATTTATTGGGCTGTTGTATGGTGAGATCACCTCTTCAAGGACTCCTTCCTTGAGAAAGTGTTCCACCATGGGCGTTATTCCTTCCTCCTTTTCTTTTGACAAAGGGTATTGTTTGTGAAACACAGGCTGAGCCCATGGTTTCAGTGTGGCCTTATATGGAGTGCAGGAAATGAATCCCACATCCAAGGAACTTTCTGCCCAAACTTTATCATTGAGTGTTCCAGCAGGAAATGAGGGGTCATCTTGAGTAATCATTGTCATGGCAGGGATAATTGGCATTTTGGCAGAGTGGGCCACAATACCACCTCTCCTTGTGGATTTTAGGTTGATGTTCAACTCTCCCAGGAGATCTCTCCCTAACAAGTTAAGTGGACAATTGGGTATGATTTTCAATGAGTGATCTAGCACGGTGATCCCATGTATGGGGTCAAAAATTGGAAGAGGCGGTGTTTTAAAAGTTTTGGTAAGTATCCCATTTATTCCCATGGAAGGTTCAGCATTCATTATCTCTTCCTTATAATAATCCTCACTCAGGCTCGAGCGAGTCGCGCCGGAGTCTAGGAGGAATGGGATTAATTTTCCGTATACATGTAAGGATACAAGGGGTTGTTCCTTATAAGAGTGAGAGACAAGTGGGAATGCTGGGATACCACCTTCTGGGCACCTTCATTTGTTTTGTGATGGTGTCTGCCAAGAGATAGGAAACCTTACATTCTGCTGTGGCAGGTCCCTTTGTGGTTGGCCTGGGGAGGGGCTATGATGGGCGTGGTCCTGAGTTTCATATGGACATTGATTTCTCCAATGATCCTCAGCCCCACAATTGAAACAACCCGTGTCCCGTCCCTTATTATCCCCTCTTCTTCCCCTAAACCGGCCTCTACCTCGGTTATTAAAAACACCCCTTCTCTTGTACTGTGGGTTTCTGCGGGGAAAGGGATCTTCCTGAAAATGAGTGGCCACCGCCTTGGGTATCTCGAGACATCCAGCAGCATCTTTCTCAGTCAATTTCAATTGAAATTGTTCTCTGGTACAAGTGGGCCATTCAGAAATCATCTGTTTTACAGTTAACATGACACTGGGTTTTAGATTGGACAGGAAAGTCTGAATCAGTAGACTATGCATGGTGTCTTGCAATGTCAGTCCTGCCTCTTGTGTCCATGTCTCATTAAACCTTTTCCAAAAGTCTAACACAGTTTCTCCTGACTTTTGCTTGCAGGCTACTGCGGTAGGGAGGGAGGATCTAGATTGGAAAGCTCTTTCCATTTCCTCAGAAATCTCTCTCCACATATTGTTTCTACCATCTTCTGTGTTTAATTGATAATTTGTGGCAGTAGTGCCACCTGCTTCTAAGATGGATATGGTCCTAACATTACCCCAATTCCAAGGGGAAGTTTGTCCCAATATTCCATCGAGGATAAGGCACATATCCTCTTGTGTGTAATTTCTACCTTTACATGCTTTCTTCAAATAGCTCACTGTAGCCATTGAAGAAACAGTAGGCTTTGGACAGTGTTTGACAATCCTATTTATGTCTTCTATCTCAATGGGTTTCTTCAATAGATTGTCTCCTATTGTCATGAAGAGCATTTGTTGTGTATTGGAATCAATACCATATTGGGCATTATTACGTGTGTGTGATGGACTTAGGATGTCAGTTATACCTAGACCATCAGCCATTCTAAACAGCAGAGAGCCTGAACTAGCGGATTCTTCAACAAGTGAGTCATCTGCTTCAGTAGTTGAGGAAACAGCTATTCCCCCTGTCGCTCCCTGTGTGGTAGAAATTTGAACCACACCCTGGGAGTCTGCCGGAGTTTGAACTGTACTAGGCTGTGTGGCAGAAATGTGAACTGCACTAGGTATCTGGTAGATCTGTGAAAGTGTTGGTGCTGGTGGTGCTGGAGGTGCAGTGGGATTCTGGACTGCATAATGTCCGGCTAAAAAATCAATATCCTCTTTAGTAATAGATGGATAAAGTTTTGTGGGCCGTGGGACATATGGGGGAGGAGATGGCATGAAGGGGTGTGTGGGTCTGTCTATTTCTGACTTCAATGCATGTATTTTTGTTGCATTTATATTTCTAACTTTGGCTTTATTTTGTTTCCCAGTTTGTCTATGAAACCAAAGAGGAGCAAATTCTATCCAATTTTGTCCTCCCTTGGTCATGTATTTCTGGTCCCACGCAGGATCTCCCTCATACCATGGAAAAGCCTGTTTATCTAATAAACAGAGACCCTTAACCATATCCATATGAAAAGTATTATTACTCCCATCACGGGGGAACGGGTCAACACTACCCATTAATTCACTCCAGTCCGCTAATTTATCCACCCAGGGGTTAATTAGATAGTAATCTGTCACACAGATACGGGCTACATAATCTTTACATGTCTCACCAACATTTGGGGGAGGGAGTTTATCCTTACTTTGACTACTCCCCATGTTTTACACTTGCAAAGGTCTGTGTTACAAATCTGTCCTATAGGCTGTCCCAAAAGACAGGGGTCAACTTCCAAATGACAATTTACTTTATAAAAATGTCTGGACTTAAGGTATTTATTTGGTCTCTCTCTAGTGGTTGACCAAAAGTGGAGATTATAACCTGGATATACAATACTTCTAATAATATCCTGACTTTGACTATCTCCAACTTTTTCTAACAATAAGCCTACAAAACAATTTGAACAAGACATTTACATAGGCACCCAACTCAGTGTCACCATGCCTTCACCTTCCCCAAGTCATCAACCAATAAGGTTTAGCTGGAGGGGTGGGGCGTGTTACACAGAAGTTGACAAAACCTTCAGTGACCTCTGGTCCATATACTTACCACCTGGACACTTGTGTCACACAAACAAATTATCTTCTATTTCTATGCGATAGGAAGAAAAGCAAAGAATTGCAGGACAAAACTGATCAACCCGGACTTTCCCTGGTTTCTTCTCAAAGAAACTCTTTTAGTCCCTTCTCTAAGAGACTTGCACTTCTACAAAGTGCTCTGGTCTTCCCAAAAGACCTGGTGCTTCCTAAAAGCACACTGCGCCTGGCCACTGGCGTCTTATGACGCGAGGTCCAGTGCAACAAAGGGCCTGAAATTTTATCACAGCCTTACGGCAAGACAGATTGTTTGGCAAAAAAATGACAAGAAATCTTACTTACCGAAGGGTGATTATTTCATCCCGGATACGAGCCCCCAGCTGAAAGGAATTTGACTCTCATCCCTCTCAAGACACTGACCCCCGTCAGTCCCAGGCTTGATCAGTGACTGTCCTCAGGCCTGGAGCCCACTCTGAGACACACAGGAAACGCAGACACAAGGTGGTATCTCAGAATGAACTGAATTTATTCTTCCGTGTTGCAGCTTATATAAGAAACTTCAAACAATGCATAAAATATAGAAGCCAATCAAATATCAGATATGCATAAGCCAATCAAGTGTTACATACGTCAGTCATGGCCAATCATTTGTGATATACGTCATATTTGAACTCTTAAACACTTATGCAAATTTCTAAATTCTTAAGAAAAAGAAATATGTATATTTTTATTATATCGTTTAACCACTAACTGTCAGTACAATCTGATAAGAAGAAAAAGAGAACTTGGAGTTTAAGAGAGAGGAAGTTCTTTAGGTTTCTTAAGAATATGAGACAAAAGAGGAACCTTTAAGTTTCTTGTAAAAGATAACATACAACAGAAAGAGGAAGTTAGTTTTTAAGTTCTTTGAAAGACAGAAATACAAGTTTCAGCAAAATATGAAATAATTCTTAACTTAAGCTATCATTTAAACAAGATGGCCTTTACTAATTCTTAGCACAAAATGGCTACTTTTAGGCTAAAAAGACTAATTCCTTCATTGTTAAGTTGCTAATTTTGTTTTGTTGCATTAGTTTTTGTCCAGATTAAATTTTTTTCCAATGGATTTGAAGTATTCGAATCAAATGAAATTTGAATAGAAAACATCAAATCGATTCAACTTCATTGTGAAGAATAGCTGGTTCTATTCTTTTCGAAATTCAAATTTCAGAAGATGGCTATATTCTTTCTATTTTTTTCTATTCTATTCTGTTTTATTTTCTATTAAATAATATTTTTGTATATTCTATTCTGTTCTATTACTTTATGTTCTGTTCTATTGTGTTCTATTATTTTCTATTCTTTTCTATTTTATTTCATTCTATTCCTTTATTTTCTATTATATTCGAAAAACAGCTACATTCTTTCTATTTTATTCTACTCCTATTCTTTTCGAAATTTGAATTATGGAAGATCGCTACATTCTTTTTTTTTATTCTGTTCTATTCTTTTCTATTCTATGCTATTCCTTTATTTTCTATTCTATTGTTTTATTCTATTCTATTCTTTTTGAAATTCAAATTTTGTAAGATGGCTACATTCTAACATTAATACACACCATCTTTGATGGAAATCAGCAATAACACTGTTCAACAGGTAAAAAGTTTTGGGCATAAAATTAGCTAATCTTACATAATTTTGGGGTGCTGAAAACGAAAATGACCCTAAAAAATGTTGATTGGCTCTAGTTTCCATGATATATTCACCCATCTAATGACGTAAGCCATTCAAAATTATGATGCAACTTCAGCTGCATATTGCGCAATTGATACTGGTGACCAATAGAAAATTGCATGTATACTGAGATGATGCAATATTAGCCTTTAATTGCATCACTTCACTTCATAAAAGCTGCAGTATCTGTAGCTGATTGTAGTTCGACCGCGTCTTTACATTTCGTTTTATGCTTATATAGGCTACTCAGTAATGCCTCGAACTTGTGTGAATAAAGCAGATAATTTCTGCTATATCTGCGGTGAAATAACTTTTATCTCACAAAAAAGGAGGATAACAGGAATGATTAAGAAAGCCTACAACTTGTATTTTGGCTGCAAGATAGGAGACCAGGACAAGAGCTGGGCACCACATATATGCTGCAATTCTTGTGGGACGGCACTGGAGCAATGGTTGAATGGAAAAAAGGCATCTATGCCTTTCGCTGTGCCAATGATTTGGAGAGAGCCAACAGATCATGTTAGTAATTGTTACTTTTGTATGGTGCCTCCAATTGTAAAAGGGCTAAATAAGAAGAAAAAGTTATCTGTGCACTATCCAAATATTCCATCGGCAATACGTCCAGTTCCTCATGGAGAGGGTCTACCAATTCCTAAAGCACCAGAATCCTTCGTGGTTGAGTCAAGTGAGGAAGAACCTGAAGCGTGTAGTCACGTGCAGTTGTAAGAGATAGCCCTTTCCTCGAATACAAGAGAAAAGCCAAGAGAAGCAAAACCGACACAAACTGAAGACAAAACTAGTGAGAATCCTAAGTATTAAAATGATTCAACTTAGCTTATGGCTATAATTTTTCTTGGTAATCCTATGCAATATATTATGCCATTTAGGCTTTGTTATGTAGTCAATATCACTTGCTTTATATTTGTGGAAAGACATCTATCTATATAATTATTGTGCATTATGTAGTCATTACGCCTATAGTAGAAAACTTTCCGTTTACAGAAAAACTAGAGCCAATTGACAAATTTCATTGTTATATTTGAACTCAGAATGTGAAATTCATTAAGAAATGGATCCTTTTGTTTCCAAAACTGGCAAAAAATAAAAATTTGTTGAACAGTGTAATCAGCACTATGTTTACAGTTTGAATTTGTTTTCAAATTCAATTTCATTTTCAAATTCATTTCAAATTTGATTAGGGTTATTAAGGAAGACATTTTATTACGTTATTTCGCATTAGTTTAATTAGTTACTAATTTGGAAATTCGGATACGTCCGAATCTCTGAATAATGGAAATTTGGTCAGAATTTTGAAATTGGAACAAAATGAACCACACATGTATAGCCTTTACCAGGGGATTAAATACAGCAACTGGCTCAAATGAGAAACTGGTGGTGGCCAGGAGAAGGAGGGGCCAGCTATCCTGGCAGAGTTTCTCATCTGGACCATACACAATGTACCCTGCTACCCTCGTGTTTTTTGATCCAGGTGTGTGGTGTGACCTCGACAGACCTGGTCTGCAACCAAATAATCTGGGGCCCCATACAACTATGTAGTGACCAGCAAGTGTGTGTTTCCTGACAGGACTGTAGGTGGAGGGGAATGGAGCAAGAGCAATGCGAGTGTCTTACATTCCTACAAACAGTAAGGCCCACGGCAGGAACTAGCCTAACAACCTGCTGCTAAGGGGAACTACATACATGTCTGAGGTTCTAATCATGTCATGCTTAGTTCAGAAGGTAATTGAAAGTTTGGCTGGAGTTGAGCTTTAATCTTTTCTTTGCATAGGCTAGACCATTTTGTAAGCCTTCAAGGATGAATACAGTCACAGCAATAATACCTGTGCATTACATGTCTACATTTCCCATGGACAACTTACTTTTTGTGGTGGTAACAGTCTGATAGCCGCAGTCCTACCTGCCAGTTTCTTACCAATTCATCTTCACAGTGACCCAGACCACTCAGAGAACCAGCTATTGCTTGCTTACTGGGCATTCAAATTGACACTGGCATTAGTATTAGCATTTATGTAGTTTAGGGTAGGCAGTGGAATGCTTTGACAGGGACATTCTCCAATTCCAAATCACCTCCCTTATCCTCCCACTCCATACACACATTGACACCCCTTGACTTTCTTCTGAAATCAATGCCAGGGTGTGCAGTTCCCTAGGTGGCAAATACATCACAGTAAATGAAAGTTTGCCCTCCATTACAAGAAAAATATTAATTATTGAAAGGCTAGTGCAAATGCAGAGGAATACAAGAGTAAGCCTAGAATGGTCTGGGGTATGTAGACAACTTTTTACAACTTAAAACTTGCTAATGATAATAAGTCCTGGGCAGGGGCAGACTGACCATTTGGAAACTCGGGTGCTGCCCGAGGGCCCGGGGTCAGTAGGGGGCCCCATGAGATGCCCCTGGTACCTTTTTCATAGGCTTTTTTGAGTTTGGGCAAGGACACAGGGGCCCCATGATCCCCTATTGCCCAAGGGCCCCATGAGTTGTCAGTCCTGGGTTTGGAACAATACTTCACAGGTTTACAATATAGGTTTCACCAGAGGTCAGCTAAAATGCATAAGCTGTACAGTATATAAAAAGCTATGCTTCGATACAATAGAAATGAAAAGTTTTACATCCAAGAAACCTTCAGCTCTTTTCCCACAGTAGTTAAGTTTCAGCAGAGATGGCAGTCTGTAGTTATTTATTCTCTAGGGGATTTGGAAAGTTCACTGTAGTACACTAGGGATTCAATACAATCTCACAATTCCTACGTAGCTACATTTGGCTTTTTGAGAAACTTGTAGTTTAGTTATAATGAATGATCAGTGTATCCCTTTAGCACTGTTACAAAATATGGAAATATTCCCTTAATAAATAGGTAAAATACCATGTGGGATCCATCATAACTACCATATGCAAAATTATATTAAACAATCATGTTAATAATGAAGTGCTAATATGTTTCTCACTTAGCTCTGGTAGAACTATGATGAGGTTTTCATGAGACTTAAAGCAATGTATGTTTTGATCATGATTAAAGCTTATGAACACATGGTCATTGCACCAGGCTTTCAGTTGATGAATTGGGTTAGATAGGAGTATCTGCTTTTATCTACTGTATAAATCCTTTTGTATGATACCTGGCTTCTACATCGGGTTTAGATTTTTCTTTTCTTTTTTCTTTTTACATTTGATCTCAACTACAAAATGTCTTTTGTGTTGTTCACAAACTTGAGTTTCCATATATGTAAATCCAAGAGCAAAATACTCTTTCTGTCCACTTTGGGTGATCATGTTGTCTATGAAAACTACTGATCAATGCATTGCTTCCAACAACATCAAAAATGTAGGTGTTAAAATTGGGAGAACCCCAAGCACTATATATAACATCAGCTTTTACCCATCCACCAAATTATAAAACATTTTTAGGGGTGAATTTCCTATCCTTTGCACCCAAAATAGATTTTAGTTGAAACAAAAACAGACACATTAGCTGCTTGCCCTAATCATTACCATGATAAGAAGTGCTGTATCCTGCCTTTTTGAATAATTTATCTTTGATTTCTTTGTAGGCAAGCCATTCTTGCTGTTGCTCCAACAATGTCTCCATATTCAGTACACATTCAGTTCAATCGAAATAATAAATATCCTCCTTTTCATACTCTTCTTTTTTACTCTTACTCTTGTTTACTCTTCCCATCTTACATTTTTCCATCTGATGGGAAAAATGTTAACTGCATTGCAAATCAAGGGAATGTTAGCACAAATGTTAGGAATTAAACCTGCTAATGTTGACATATGGGTGCATACAGTAGGTTTTGGCACATTGTCAAACATGAATTTCACTGCAGCTATCAATGTACCCCAGTTATCACCTCTCACTAACACATATTCTCACACAGGGGCGGACTGACAACTCATAGGGCCCCCGGGCAGTAGGGGATTATGGGGCCCCTGTGTCCTTGCTCAAACTCAAAAAAGCCTATGAAAAAGGTATCAGGGGCAACTCATGGGGGCCCCTACTGACTCCGGGTCTCGGGCAGTGCCCAAGTTTCCAAATGGTCAGTCCGCCCCTGTTCTCACATTATAACCTTGAAACTTGATCCCTAACCTAACACTTTACCCTGCCAGAAAACCCTTAAACTAACACTTGCAATTAACCCCCTAACCCTCCTCTTTACACTTAAAATGAACCCTAACACTAAGCTCTCTCCCTGCCCATTAAAGCAAATGTAAACCCAATTACTAAAATCTCACATAGGTTTTAACATGGTAAAGTAACTTCTTAAGTAATTTCAATAGTTTTACATGTACAGTTTTCAATAAAATTATACCTTGTGATTCTGCCATTAAAGTGGAACGTCAGTCCCCTTAATGATAGCGCCGACATCTCGGATGCGACTGCTGCAAATTGAATGCAGCAAGCTGAGTTGACAGAGGACTAACAGTGTATCAGCGAATTGCAGTGTATTAGCCCTATTATAAATTGCTATTCAGCAAAAGAAAAAGGGCTTCAGAAGGCTGCAGGATTGCCTCCTGAATGCTTGACAGCATCTGCTTAGCAGATCTCTGAAAAGCAATCCAGTGTGGATCACTTTTTAGGACATTGGCTAATGTGAACCTAGCCTTACAATGCACTTTTACAACAGACTGATTAGATGATACCAAATATAAAAGCAATAAATCCACAATTTCAAAATACCAGGTCAATGCGTTATGGAATATTATTTATTCTGCAGATGTAGCAAACAGACAGCAATGCATGCATTGTATAAAATGTGTGTTTTGGAATTTTATAATCATTATGCTTCAGGGACAGCATCTCGAATGTGAGGATCCTCAAATGTCAGGCCTCAGCTGTATGTATAATAAATCTCAATCTTATAAGCAAATGTATGAGTTAGCAGAACCAAAGCAGAATCACCAAACTGGTTGTTTCAAATACACAAAGCACAACACAAAAACATCTACGAATACAAGGGTACTGTAACTGTCTATGTGATATCATTTTTACTTGCTATTTTGACAATACCTTAGATATGTAAAAACTAAATTATGGAATGTTCTTATTTAGCTTAAAGCAGTATGAAACATAAAATCAAAAATGTATGTGGTGGCTGCATTAGTTTTCATTTTTTTAGTTTTTTTCCCTCTTTTTTCTTAACCTGGTAATCTGGCCAGTAACACACCTCTTGTATTAGAGTGCCCCAACTCTGTATGAAGGAGCACAGCGGGCACAGCAGACAGCAGCATTGTCAGTCTGGGAGTGAAGGGAGTGTTGGATGGACTAGCAGGTTTAAATACACTAACAAAATGAAGCCACACTCCAGCTCACATTTTATAAGCAGTTACAGCACACTGTTTTTTGGGGATAAAGGTTTTACATGAATAAATAAAAGCTGAATATTGTAAACACCCCTGACAGTAGTAAACAAGTTGCTACATCTCTGTAAACTAATAATTCTGGAAGAGAACCTGTTTAAGAAAAAAAAAAAAACAGATTTATTGGCCAGATGAAAATGGAAGAAATGAAAGCCTAAAAAAGAAACCTAATGCAGCCTTCTCATCTAAGAATTAGTAAGCTGTAATATAATAAATGTTTGCTTTTGAGTTTACTACTGCTTTAATACAGAAGGCAAGCCTGCCAGAACTAGTTAATGTGACTTGACATAACATTTATAGTTTTCTTTATTCTTTTCTTTTCACCTGATGATGTTGCCAGTACCACACTTATGGGTTAGAACACTAACTTGCTGTACTCTATACTTCCTTTACACAAGCAGAGTGTTAGAACTGCAGAAAATGTGGTAAACAAAAATTCCCAAATGTGAACAAATAAAATTCCAAAAATCCATATGAAAAGAAATGTCCACAATAGTCCTTGCATTTGTGCCAGACATCAATTCCTTAGTGCATTTGTATATTCTCCACTTTTAACTTCTTGTCTTGTCACCACATGTATCTCTCCCATCACCTATTTCCATATGCTTCATGTGCCTTCCCCTTCTAGTGGGGTCACCTTTATCACGGTTGCTCTCCACTGATGTTTTCAATCCACCTCCATCCTCCACAATCCTGCAACATGCACATGAGATTCTCCCAAAAAATATATACATATCTAGTGCTCTCTGTATGAGTATCAATATTGTATTAAAGCGGAGTTCCACTCGACCTAACAAAAAATAAAAGTCAGCAGCTACAAAAACTGTAGCTGCTGACTTTTAAAAAACAGCCACTTACCTGTCCCTCGGTCCCATGGTGTGTCCCTGGCAGCTCATTTCATCGGCCGTCCAAGATTCCAGAAGGCCGGCATCTTCAGTGTGGGCACCCGGCTGTGATAGCTTGCACCCACTGCGCATGCATGAGTAACGCTGCTCTTCATGAATGGTCCTGTAGTCTTCTGGGACCTGTCATGTGTCCCAAAAGACTACAGGGGGGGAGGGAGGACACCTTCCGTTTCCGATCGCCACGGCGATCGGACCGATAGTGGGAACGATTACCTGTCAAATTTGGGTACCTGCTCCCCCCCCCCGCTCTCCAAAGGTGCCAATCCTTAATGGGGAGCGGGGGGAGCAGTCCTTAAAGCGGAACTTCCCCTTTTGGGTGGGAGTTAAAATATACTCAACTTATAATGTACATTATAACTGGTGTACTTCAGTATCCAGGCTCATAGTATGCATAACCTCCAACAAAATGGCCACCTGCATATTTCCGCTTTAGCAGTGTGACGTCACCAGCCCCTCCCTATGTGTTACGTCAACCAATCGTGTCGCTAAACCAGAAGTGTGCGGGTGGCCATTTTGTTGGAGGTTATCCATACTATGAGCCTGGACGAAGGGAGCGCTCTTTACTTCTGGAGGAAAAAAGATTTAATCTTTAAATACAGAAAGGCTTCTTCACAGTAAGAGCTGTGAAAATGTGGAATAAACTCCCTCAAGAATTGGTTCTGGCCAGCTTAGTAGATTGTTTTAAAAAAAGGCTTAGATTATTTTCTACATACAGACATTATATAACTGGATACTAATATTAAAAAGGTAAAGTTGATCCAGGTAATATCCGATTGCACTTTAACTCTTAAATTCAACCTAAGCAGTAAACCTAGAAACTGAGAAATGAGCTTAACTTAACCAAATTTAAGTGACACTAATATCTGGTTTGAAAAAACTATTTAGGTGTGTATTCCTGACTGGAAAAAGTATCTTCTATTGTTCTCTTCCTCCTCCAAATCCCCAAATCCCTTTTTTTCTTTTTTTTTTGCTGCTGTGATCTGACTTCCTGTTAGCGGGTGGCTACATTCATTCTTCATGGTCCCATTGTACACATGAACGTAGCCACCCTGTCTTGCTTGCTCCCAAGATGGACTAGGAACTATGCACTTTGGGATTTGTAGTGTACATAGAGCAGTGTCTATCACTGCAACTAACGTGCACTGCTTGTTCCAACCAAACAGGTTCTGGATCTCACAGAAGATGTTACAAGAAGGCAGTAAAAGACAGTAAGGAACAATTTCATGAAAACCAAATTATAGGGCCATTAAGTAATGGATATATATATATATATATATATATATATATATATATATATATATATATATATATATATTTATGGATTATTTTTGGAGAATTTGTTGTCAGTTTATTTTCCCTAGTCATAGTGTAGGTAAATTGTATATTCCCAAAGTGTAAATATTATATTATCAAGGCTCTAAATACTATCATGGTGATCCTTGCAGTGAAAATACCATCGCACTAAGATGTTATGCACTACACCTTTGGCATCTATTTACAATATGTCAAATTATTGGAGTCAGAAATCAGTGCTCCGGAATAAAATGATCTGCTTCAAGCATGGTTTATATATTCACATTGCAATGCTGATTGTATTATGGACATCTCTATGAAGAGAGACATCCACTGTGCTGAAAATAAGCCCTGAATACATTCCTGAATAAGATAACTGATTGACAGAACTGTACCGGCTCTGGTACAGACACCTGCGTATTTCTCATTGCAAACCCATCCCTGTAGTAACACAAAGTGTTTTTCCCCCAGCACATCCTTCCACTTCATTGCTTGTCATGACTGCAAGTACAGATTTCACCTGCAGCAATGAGAATGTTTTTCACACAACAGATAAGACTTACCTCAGTATGCTTTTTCAATGACCTCAAAGTCATTTTTTATCAAGAATTTTATTTTCTAGTTTAGTTCTAATTCAGTTTGATTAAATATTTTTTTCTAATAAAGTATTAGTCCATCCAAAGGTAAAGTTCCAGTTTTAGATATACTGTTCTTACTCAAAAAAGATGAAGCTGCTCCTAAGGCCTCTGCAATCCGGAACTCACAGGTGCCCACTCCTCTGAGGTCTGTTTCTCCTATATTCCATTTAGCAAATCCTAGTGTTATAAACAGGGGCGGACTGACCATTTGGAAACTCGGGCACTGCCCGAGGGCCCGGGTCAGTATGGGGCCCCATGAGATGCCCCTGGTATCTTTTTCATAGGCTTTTTTTGCGTTTGGGCAAGGACACAGGGGCCCCATGATCCCCTATTGTGAACAGAATGATCCACAGGCATTGTCTAGATCAAGGGTGCTCAACTTGTGGCTCGTGGGCCACATGTTCCCCTTGGAGCCCTCTGATGTGGCCCTCGACCTCAAACCAGGGAAGCGCATGCTTGGGGCTAGCAACCCATTGATCATGATTTGGGCTTGCCGAACCGCCATCCCAAAGCATCAAACCAGTGTTGGCGTTTTAATTGTAAAAAACAAAGACAAATAAGTAGATGATGTCACAAACCCACCAAGATACAATAGACTCATTCATCTGCTTAATCTGCTTTGTGAAGTATTTTAATAGATAAAATGTGGACATCCAAGAGGTGGATTAATTATTAAAGTCCAGGTCATCTGTTGCTTGATCCCAATGGAAATAGAAGCTGATGCTTCCTGTGTAGCGCCAGCTCCTGTCCCAGATGGAGTGATATCAAGTGCAATTCTCCTGGGACCTTTCTAGCAGCCTTGAGGGAGATGCCAGAAAAAGCTGGAAGAGGAAACTAAGGTCAGTGTTTTAACCACTTCCCATCCGGCTGCTGTATATAAACGGCTGGATGGTGGCAATCCAGGGGTTGGTTACCGTTCAAAAATGGCGCCCGGCATTTTGGATTGTGCGCGCTCCCTGGGAGCGCGTGGCACCGTGAGCCGGTGCCCGCTGTGTCCGGAACCCCAAACGCTGTACGGGACCTCTGTGTGAGGCCCCGATCATTTGATCACTGATTGGCCAATCAGTGATCGCATGAATAGGTGTAAGCAAGATCTCACTTCTGACATCATTGCTTACTACGTGTGAAATCTGTGAATGATCACAGAGATCACATGGTACAAGGCTAGTCACAACAGCTTTGCACCATGTGACAAGCTGTGATCAATCACAGCTCACACAGTATTTCTCAATGGCTGCAAGAATGCAGCCAGAAAGAAGAAGAAATTTTATTATTAGTATTTCTATGCCCATCCTGAGTTCACTGGGAGCTGGTAGGAGGCACATGTGTCTGCCTCACTGCTGCATTAATATCAATGATTGATGCTGAACAGGAGAGAGAAAACTTGCTATTTCAAGGGATCCAGCTGATCTGTTAAGATATGTTGAAAAGTATGGTGGTACCACACTGCTCCAATTTTTTTTTTTATTATTCCATATCATTTAAAGTGGTTGTAAACCCTTACATATATCCAGTGAAGTGATTGGCCTCAGGTGATACACAGAGATTAAACAAAGCCTCCTAAATAAGTTGTACCTGTTTATCGGCTTTCTTCTCTTCTCTACAGCTGTTCAAAGCGCTGCAATTATAAAGGTCATCTGAGAGTTTAAAAAAATGGGGAGAAGAGCTGAAGTTACACTCTGCAGAGCTCAGTGACAAGAGTTCTGATAGCTGATTGGAGGGAAGGGACACAACCCCCTTCACATAACTCACAGGAACATATTTGAGGCTTTCACTCTGCTGGAGGTCCCTCCCCTGTTACCATTTTTCTCTCAGTGCCAGAAACATTTTTAAGAAGTGACTCATGCTAATAGTAGAGGAATGAAACAGCAGACAGAAATGACACTTAGTGCCCGGTCATACCAGTGCAATTTCAGGTGCAATTTGAAAATTGAAATTGCACCTGAATTAACATCTAATGAATGTAAATGTCAGTGTCTTAACCACCTCCCGTCCGGTCGTTGTATATAAACGGCCGGACGGTGGCACTGCAGGGTCGGGTGGCCGTTTATAAGCGGCCTCCCTGCACCCTGCTTGTGCGCGCTCCCTTAGAGCGTGCAGCACTGCGATCCGGTGCCCGCTGTGTCCTCCGGACACAGTGAAACACCGATCGTCGGACAGGACCTCTTTACGAGGTCCCGATCATGTGATCACTGATTGGCCAATCAGTGATCACATGCAAAGTAGTAAGCAAGATGTCACTTCTGACATTATTGCTTACTACATGTGAAATCTGTGAATGATCACAGAGGTCACATGGTACAAGGCTATTCACAACAGCCTTGTACCATGTGACAAGCTGTGACCAATCACAGCTCACTCAGTAGTACTCAATGACTGCAAGAATGCAGACAGAGAGAAAGAGAAATGATTGCTTTTACATCCTTTATGGGTGTAAAAGCAATCAGTGTAGAAAAAAAAAAATCTTCATCACCCCCCACAAGTAGTACAGTGTCACCATGGTGACACTGTACTGCTAGGGTGACAGTATGTAAAATAAATAAATAATAATATAAAAAAATAAAATAAAAATGTAAAAAATTTTTTTAAAAAATTATAATTTTTGGTTTTAAACTAATTTGGCTTATTTTTTTTTTACTAAAAAGATAACGGAATAACTTTTGGCCAGGATTTCTGATGAAATATTATTTATTTGCAAAAACAAAGACAAATAAGTAGATGATGTCACAAACCCACCAAGATACAATAGACTCATTCATCTGCTTAATCTGCTTTGTGAAGTATTTTAATAGATAAAATGTGGACATCCAAGAGGTGGATTAATTATTAAAGTCCAGGTCATCTGTTGCTTGATCCCAATGGAAATAGAAGCTGATGCTTCCTGTGTAGCGCCAGCTCCTGTCCCAGATGGAGTGATATCAAGTGCAATTCTCCTGGGACCTTTCTAGCAGCCTTGAGGGAGATGCCAGAAAAAGCTGGAAGAGGAAACTAAGGTCAGTGTTTTAACCACTTCCCATCCGGCTGCTGTATATAAACGGCTGGATGGTGGCAATCCAGGGGTTGGTTACCGTTCAAAAATGGCGCCCGGCATTTTGGATTGTGCGCGCTCCCTGGGAGCGCGTGGCACCGTGAGCCGGTGCCCGCTGTGTCCGGAACCCCAAACGCTGTACGGGACCTCTGTGTGAGGCCCCGATCATTTGATCACTGATTGGCCAATCAGTGATCGCATGAATAGGTGTAAGCAAGATCTCACTTCTGACATTATTGCTTACTACATGTGAAATCTGTGAATGATCACAGAGGTCACATGGTACAAGGCTATTCACAACAGCCTTGTACCATGTGACAAGCTGTGACCAATCACAGCTCACTCAGTAGTACTCAATGACTGCAAGAATGCAGACAGAGAGAAAGAGAAATGATTGCTTTTACATCCTTTATGGGTGTAAAAGCAATCAGTGTAGAAAAAAAAAAAATCTTCATCACCCCCCACAAGTAGTACAGTGTCACCATGGTGACACTGTACTGCTAGGGTGACAGTATGTAAAATAAATAAATAATAATATAAAAAAATAAAATAAAAATGTAAAAAATTTTTTTAAAAAATTATAATTTTTGGTTTTAAACTAATTTGGCTTATTTTTTTTTTACTAAAAAGATAACGGAATAACTTTTGGCCAGGATTTCTGATGAAATATTATTTATTTGCAAAATTTTATGAGAAAAACACTTTTTTTCAAAATTTTTGGACTTTTTCATTTACATAGCAAAAAAAATTAAAATCCCAGCGGTGAATAAATACCACCAAAATAAAGTTTTATCTGTCTCACAAAAATGGTAAAAAATTCATATGGGTACAGTGTTGCATGACCTCACAATTGTCATTCAAAGTGTGATAGCACTGAAAGCTGAAAATTGCCCTGGACAGGAAGGGGGTAAAAGTGTCCGGACAGGAAGTGGTTAACATTTACGATTTATTGCAGCGTGATTTCTAAAGTAGTTTTTGCATTACTTTCTGCAGTTTTGTTGCAATTTCACATACAGAGAATATAATGGAAATTGCACTGCAAATTGCAAGAAATCATCACAAGTAGCAACTAAAGTCTTCAGAAATCACACCTGAAATCGCTCTGAAATTGCACACAAATCACATGGTTTTAAATTGCAGTGGTGTGGCCGGTGACTTAATGCTCTTACTTTAGAAAAGTATACACTTTAGAGAGATATGCTCTGTTCATATTTCATGTCTGAAGTTTACAACCACTTTAACTGTAAAAAACAAAGACAAATAAGTAGATGATGTCACAAACCCACCAAGATGCAATAGACTCATTCATCTGCTTAATCTGTTTTGTGAAGTATTTTAATAGATAAAATGTGGACATCCAAGAGGTGGATTAATTATTAAAGTCCAGGTCATCTGTTGTTCTTTTATTCTCACCAATTTCAATTTGATGATGATGGCAATGTAATAGTATTCTTCTTTAAAGCTGTTTAGAGTGCTATTGATGCAAGACTAGATGCCACCAATGACACAATTTTATTATTGCTTATGAAAGAAATTATAGAGGTAACAACAAATTAAATATGATTCCCTAGAATATTAGGGTACCAGTCTGTCACTTGAGGCTTAACAGAAGCTAGGATATGTGTTAGACATTTACCTGAAGCACAGGAGTGAAACAGCAACGGGACAGCTTTAACAGATGTAAATTTGTGTGCTTGAATGGCTGCCAGAAAAATCTCATAAATATAAGTTAACTAAAATTTGTAACGAATGGCCTAAATATTCTGTTAGTCATTTGGCAAGTTTAATCAGCAGATGCAGGAAACTTTTGGAGGAGATTATTGCTATTAAGAGTATGTATGGACAAAACTTTTTAGCTTGTTTTGGGTAGAGCCTGGACAGGTTAGACTCCCTGTCAAGCTTTAACCACTTGCCCTCCAGAGGATTTACCCCCCTTCCTGACCAGGCCATTTTATACAATATGGCGCTGCATTATTTTAACTAACAATTGCGCTGTCATGCACTGCTGCACCCAAATTAAATTTGCGTCCTTGTTTTCCCACAAATAGAGCTTTCTTTCAGTGGTATTTGATCACCTGTGCCTTTTTTATTTTTTGCACTATAAGCAAAAAAAGACTGACAATTTTGAGAAAAAAACAATATTTTGACTTTTTGCTATTAAACATGTCCAGTAAAAAAAAAATCAAATTTCATCATACATTTAGGGAAAAATATATTCTGCTACATGTCTTTGCTAAAAGAAAATCCCAAAACGTTATCTTTAATTGGTTTACGTGAAAGTTATAGCATTTACAAATGGTGGTATAGATGCTGGAATTTTTTTTTCTACTAGTAATGGCAGCGATCAGCAACTTATAGCGGGACTGAGAGACTGAAGTGGGCATTCTGACACTGAGGGAAACTGATTTGTTGAGTCATAAAAAGCAGTGTGCAGGAGCTGACAGGGGAGAGATCTGTATTGTTTACATTCAGGTTTCTCCCGTCGGAGTTAAACATCTCGCGAGGACACATATGACTGGGCACTGGAGTCTATGTCACAGTGTTACCCTGGCTGACAGTCCCCCACTTCAGTGGAGAGGAGGAACTGTCATGGGAGCCTTACCTGCACACTTCACTGAACTAGTAAGTAGATGCCCCCCTTCCCTCCCTGTATGTGGTGTGGGGCACAGGTTCTTCCTTGGGTTGGCCAGTTCTGCAGGGTCCCTTCCTCCCCCCTGGCCTTTGTTGTCCCTCCTGTCTTCCCTGACTGAGCTTCCCTAGCTCACCTTATTCCCTGTCCTTTCACCCAGAGCTTCCTCCTCCTCCTGTCTATTCCAGGTGGTAGTGCCTGGAGCCTGGCAGCCTGGGTTCCCCTGTGTATTCCTGGGTGGAAGGGGGGCTTGCTCCATTCCACTGAAGGTCCTGTGTGGGTTTTCCCACCTCCAGAGTTCTGGGAGGCCACATGGCAGCCAACATGTATTCTGCATTGGCTGTGGCTATTTTGTTGTTGAAATGGTGGCCATGTTTTTGAGGACAGGTTGGACAGCCATTTTGTTGTGGACCATTCCCATATACATGTATGAGAATCGGCTGTGGATATGCATGGTGACCATCTTCTTGTAGCTGTATGGCAGCAGCCATTTTGCCTGAACCCAACTTCTCAGAAGGTGTGCTGGCCAATCCTTGGGACACAACTTGATGGGTAAATTTTTCCAGGACTCAGCCAATGGAGGATCTAGCATGCTTTCTCACATGTAGCATCCATCCTCTGGGATTTCCCTCCTCTGGCAGGCGCTTGTTCAGATGTATACCATTAAGGGGCATGCTCCTCCCTTCACCGTTATGGCACACTCCACTATGGTGATTAGTGTCTCCTGGGCCTTCTGGCATCAGGCATCTGTTTCAGATTTGCAATGTGGCTACCTGGTTGTCTGTGCACACTTTCCAAAAGTTGATTTGTTTGCATCTTCGGATGTTTGTTTTGGTGCAAGGTTTGGCAGACTGCTAATTAAGGTTCCTTATTTGCGCTTTTAGGGTGGATGGAATGTTGTGCCTGGTTGTTCCATTTTTTTTCTGATTTGCCCACCCCTCATTGAGGCACTGCTTTGGGATATCCCTATGGTTAAGATTCAGAAGAGTTGTGTCTGTCAATGAACAAGAGAAAACAGGATTTTTTGTTACTCACCTTAGGTTTACACTTCTGAGACTGTTTTGTTACGAACTGTATTGCCTATAACAGAGATGGGTTTTATACCAGCTAGGACTGCCCGTAGGCAAGGCTGTGTTCTTTTCTGCATAGTGTCCGACTCCTGTAGGCGGCGCTATAAATCCTATGGTCAAGATTCAGAAGAGCTGTGTCCTCAATGAACTCAGAGAAAGGGATTTTATGGTGAGTAGCAAAAAAATCCCAAATTTCGGTGATAAACATCCTAAACACTGCATCTTTCCTCCTTAGAACACTGCAAGTGCATCAGGGGATTGGAATGAACACAGACACTCCCACTCAGGAATAAGCCTTCCAAAGACATATTTCAACATACAGCATTTTCATAAAGTGGATGTAAATCCTTACAGAGAAGTGACTAGCCCCAGGTGATACACAGATAGTAAACAAATCCTCCTACATAAGTTGAACCTGCTTATCTGCAACACTCTTTATTGTACAGCCAATCAAAGTATAACATTTATACAGCTTGTCTGAGCTATCAGAAAGCAAGGGATATGGAACCAAGGTTACACTCTGCAGATCTTAGTAATTAGGGATGATTGGATGGAAGGCATACCCCCTTCATATAGCACAACAGAGCTGAAGTTGTCGATCACAGACTGGAGGTCTCTCCCCGTCACCTTTTTTATCACTTGGTGTCAGGAAAACATGTCAGAAGTGACTAATATTGAATATTGAATTTAGGAATGAGGCAGCAGAGAGAAATTACATTACAATATTCTGGACTGAGACTAATACATACTATAGAGGGATATGCTTTGTTAATATTTCATCTTAGAAGTTTACAACCACAGAATAGAAACAATGTTTATACTACTAGTAAGTTTGTTAAAATCCTTGCAGTGCACATAGGTCACCCAGAGGGAACAGTTTTTTCTCAACAAAAGTGGAGTTAGGGCTCATGTACACAGGGCATTTGAACAACTCTCCTGCCGCTGGAAACTGACTGCTAGGAAACGTAGGTTAAAAACGTCAGTTTAGCCGTGTTTACCTACCGTGTTTATGCACGTTTAGCTGCGTTTATGAGCATTTGCATTTAGAAGCATTTTGAAAAGATAACCTCAAGAGACCCTCCCAAATGCCCAGAATGCACTGAAAAATAGTAAATAATTAACTATTTCAGACATTTTGTGATTACAGCCTATAGTGGGTGAAGTCTGTTGGGTCCCACAGCTCTAATCAATGCATATGCTATGCACAGCACAGTGATGATATCACCACATTTTTAAAGATTATAACTGGGTCTGCAAAGATGTTTATTGCACACAAAGTGGATTTATATCCTTTGTGGCTATTGAGGAATATATTTAAAATATTGTTTTGGGCCTGGAGGTCTGTTTTAATTAACCTCCTTGGCGGTATTCCCGAGTGTAGCTCGGGGTAACATTTCAGTACCAAGAGCGGTAACCCCGAGCTACACTCGGGAATACCATGCGGCACTGCTCCGGCAGTTCTTCACTTACCTTACCCTGCGCTCCCACGATGTGTCCCCTGCAGCGTCCCCGGCCATCTCCTTCGGGCGATGCCGGCATCCGGCTTCTGTGTCCTGTCCCTGTGACGTCGGGACGTACGGGCGCCGCCGGCGGCGGGAAATGTAAAAATTTTAAATAATGTCATTTTTTTTTTTTACATTTTACATAGTAAAACATTGCTGTCTCAACCAATTTCACATACATTGTGTCCCTAGTGCTTTGTCCTGTGCCCCGCCTGCATTTTGTCTGTTCTTTCTGCCTGGAAACTGAGAAACGTCCATGGCGTCCAAAAAGTGTCCCTTTAGGTCAAAAGCGGTTTAGATCAGCTAGAGAACAGCGATAGTAAATCAGAACCACTTGCAGAATTGAGTGATAATGATTTGTGGGGAAATTCGTCATCAGACACTGAAAACGATTTTGCGACTTTGCTCAGCAATGTGCGAACTTATTATGGCGCTATATTTCAAATTTCAGTGTTTTTGGTTTGATTATATTATTGAATTAAATGTATTATTATTATATTATTATTTTTTATGATTATTTATTAAATTATAATTTATGATTTTGTGTTTCAAGTTTTATCATACCCGGGATGTTTACTAGACTCTTGTTCGGACAGATTTCAGTGAGTTATTCCTAAATATTACAGCCTACAATAAAAAAAACTACATATTTCCATGCAAAAAAATGTACCGCTTTCGGCACCAAAAATCTGAAATAATCATACCGCCAGGGAGATTAAAATAAATGTTTATTTTCAGTCATTCTGTCATTGCTGGCTGCAACCCTCCCCCCCATAAAAAAACCCCATACAAACATGGGTGTTCCCTTGAGGGGGAATTACATCCAGTACTGAGCCCCACCCTCTCACCATTCTACAGTATTGTGTCTCTTCATCTCTCCTCTTTAGTATCCACAGAATTCGGAGCTACAACCTGCTATTAAGAGGTACAGAGCTTACAATAGCACATACCAACTACTACACTGGTCTGAGACAGCTTAGCATAGTACCTGACTTGCACTGTTGTCAGCTTGCATTTTCTGAACAAAAATACATTTAAAAAAATAAATAAACAAAATCATTCCTCATGCAAGCTAACAGTTTTTGCTCTTTCCATTTCGCCTCAATAGCAGGCTGCAGTTTTGGACTCTGCGTGCACTAAACAGGAGAGATGAGGCAACAGCACAGCTCTGCCTGGCAGCTTAGGAGAAGGTGGGAGCAGGGGCTGTGTGGACCCAGAGTACACTGCCTGGCATACCCCCTCTACTCCTGAACTGTCATTCAGAAATCCACTTCTATTGATCAGTGTTGTCAGATAGCAAGGCAGGTGGGCAGGACCAGGGGCGGACTGACAACTCATGGGGCCCCTGGGCAATAGGGGATCATGGGGCCCCTGTGTCCTGGCCCAAACGCAAAAAAGCCTATGAAAAATGTTCCAGGGGCATCTCATGGGGCCCCCTACTGACCCTGGGCCCTCGGGCAGTGCCCGAGTTTCCAAATGGTCAGTCCGCCCCTGGGCAGGACTAGCTTTCCGACAACAGAGCTCAACAACCCCTGCACGGGTTTACATGGGGAAAGTGCTTTGTGCACAAAACCCCCTGGGGGTTTAACAAGTTTTATTTTCCTCTGGTGATAGTTCTTCTTTAAGTTCTAATAGTTACTAAATGAAGTATTTTGAAAGATTGTTCAGTAAAAAAAAAAAAATTAAATAGTGCACTTGTTTGTGTGTTGTTGGTTTAGACAGATTTCGTTTGTCCATTATTTTGACTTAGTTGATAATCAGATTGCATTTTTGGAGTCATTCATGCAGAAATCCAGATAATTCCAGGGGGTTCACAAACCTTTTCTTGTAACTGTACATACACCTACAGACACATACATATATAATTAATTCCTCAGCAAAACCCTTCTGTATAAAATGTGTGCTCTCTGCTAGGAATTTATAAGGAATTTAAATCAGCCGAGCGTTACAATCCCAGAGCTCTGTACAGCAGCTTGGTTAGTGCACATGAATATGGATGAAAGCTTTTGAGCATAGACTGGCACTTTTCCTAACCTTTTTTTAATGCTTACCAAAAGCATGTCATAAAAGAAGGAAGATACACCTTATAAAGTGTATACATTTAGTATTCTGTAGAAATATTGGTGACATCAAGTGTATTTGCCACATTAATAGTACTACATCTCAACATATAAATTTAGGGGATCATTTACTAAAGGCATATAGACTGTGCGCCTTGGAAGTTCAATTGTATTCTGCAAATGCAGTTGCTCCAGAGCTTAGTAAATGAGGTAAAGCTTCACTTTTAAAAGAATACCTATTCACACGCAAGGAACATTAAAAAACAAAACAAAAAAAAAATGTTTGCTTGTACGATTGGATGATGGAAGTCAGCAGAGTTTATCCTTATTTACTAAGCTCTGAAGCAGCCTGTTTACCTTAAGTAAACCAACTCAATTATCTTCTTAATAGCTACACAACAGAATAAAGATATTATAATACGGAACGTAAATTAAAGAGTTATTGCTGAAAGCCAAAAATCCAGCCAAAACATTTTATTGCAGTTTTGGAAAGACCTAGGAAGTGTGAAAATGTATGCACCTTAAAATCAGTTTACCAGCTAGGAGAAAAACTCCTACTTGCTTCCATGTAGGGGACAGGTAGGTCCTTCTTTCCTGGGCATTGAGGGTGCCATAGAACCTGGTGCTTGTCAGCTTCAAGAACCTGTGCTTTGGGAGGGGGATCCCCATTTTTGGTGAAACCACTCTCAAAACGCTCCTAATGTTGAAGAGCATGTGGGTTGGCATTTAAATAGTGGGTGTGGGACACACTACCCCTCTCTTGTTTTGGGGACACCAGCCTACATGCTGGAGAATGGCCCAAAACCCAAGGAGCACCTTCAGGCTTGAAGAGGGGCATAAATTATGCATGTACTTTTCTGACTACCTACCACTTTTTGGAAAACCTGAAGCACTAGGACAATGGAAAAAAACAACAAAAAGAACACATTTTGGAAAGCAAACACCCAAAAGTTATTTAAGAAGCATGGTGAGTCTTTTGAATATTTAATTTTTTTGCCACAGGTTTTTGAAATAAGAAGGAAATAACTTTTTTAAACAAAGATGTCAATTAATAATATATTTCTAACACATAGTACAGGAAAACTATTTTACATTACCCTCAAAAAACTCATTTTGTTTCCTCCTGAATATGGGGATACCATATACAGTATGTGATACTTTTTTTGCAGTATAGCCACATAAAGGGCCCAGAATCCAAGAAGTACAATCAGGCTTTCTAGGGGCAAAACTTACTCACCTAATTTCCTGAGTACCTACCATATTTTGGAAAGAAAACATCCCAAAGTATTATTAAGAGGCATAATGAGTCTTTTAAAGATTTAGGTTTTTTTCTACACATTTTTAAGAAAATGTGAAATGAAAATGAAAACTAATTTTTTTCCACAAGTTTTTAGGAAAATGTTTTTTTTCACAAAGTTGTCTGCAAATGTGGTATGATATTTCTCATACACGGTACTGATATGCTTAGAGTTACACCGCAAACACTTTCTGTTTCTCTTCCTGAGTATAAGAATACAACATGTGTGAGACTTTTTCAGTGTTTGCATGGACTATGTACCTGACATTGCATCTTGTGTATCACAAAAATCAGCCAATATTGTATATAAACAGTGTACTGAAATACTCGCCTCTGTGTGAGTGGTCAGGGAATATAGCCAGGTGGACAGGGAATTTAGTTTATTGGTACATGGCTGTCCTCACAATGCTATGTACACTGGCCAGAAAGTACAGGAGGCTGAAATGAAGATTACCTGTGATTCCAGAAGTGCAATTGTCCATAGAGAATGGCCTGGATTGGTTTCTTGCAGGAAGAGACATGGTCAGCAAACAGGCAAAGGTTCAGTCCAGGTGACTGGCAAAACATGGTCAATAAATAGGCCACGGTCAGTACAGGCATTAGGCAGAGACAACACTGCACTGGTGTAGCAGTGGCCTGGAACACTGAGTCTGACTGCACTGGTTTCATGACACTGGCACTGCTATGGCTAGCATTCAGGAACACTGTTGCTGACTGCACTGATCTGTTGACAATGGCAATGGTGTGGCTAGGGATCAGAAACACTATTGCTGGCTGCAGTAGTTCTGGTGATGCTCGCACTGGTGTGGCTAGCAATCAGAAACACTATTGCTGGCTGCAGTAGTTCTGGTGACCCTGGTACTGGTGTGGCTAGCATTCAGGAACAGTGTTGTTGGGTGAACTGGTCTGGTGACACTGGCTTTGGTTTGGGGGTGATCAGCAACACTGTTGCCTGCTTACACTGGTCTGGTGACACTGGGACTGGTCAGGAACACTGTTGCTAGTGTACACTGGTCTGTTGACACTGGGACTGGTGTGGTGGTAGTCAGGAACACTGTGACACTGATTACACTGGCACTGGTGTGGCTAGCAACAAGGAACACTGTTGCTGGCTTACACTGTCTGGTGACACTGGGACTGGTGTGGCTAGTGATCAGGAATATTGTTGCTGGATTACACTGGTCTGGTAACACTGTAACTGATGTGGCTGCAATCAGAAACATTTTTGCTGGTTTACACTGGTCTGGTAACACTGTAACTGATGTGGCTGCAATCAGAAACATTGTTGCTGGCTTACACTGGTCTGGTGACACTATGACTAGTGTGACTAGTAACCAGGAACAATGTTGATGGCCTAAACTAATCAGGTAACACGCTGTTGTAATTTGTCACAGCAATCACATGGCCCTGTGCCCCACTTTGTGATTTTGTGATCTGCTATGTTAAATGGAGAAGTACAAAAGGGGAAGCCAATTTAAAATTCCCACCCTCACGAAATAGCCGTCCATTGGCTTATGTACAACGGCCAGACAGCACATGGCTAAGAGGCAACTATCATTGAAAGTGTCTGTATTCTGAAAACTGGCTGTGAATACTACATCTATTTTTTTCAGTGTATGGATTCCTTTTTTTAATTTCATATGAGTTGATATATACTTTTTTTTATACATTCACATGTTGACCAAATTGTACATTCTACTAAGCATGATTCTGAGAAATACTATTTGTGTTTGGAAACAGCTTGGAAGGCACAACTTCATATTATGTATTATCAATAGTGTATTACCAAGTATGATTTTATATAAAATACAGCGAAATGTTCACTTAACTTTGTTGCCAGTAGGAGATCACAAGCATACTTCAGGCTGTCTCAGAGGATTAATTTGTTTGACTGGTCTGCATGATTTGTGGATAACCACACAAAGAGTGAAAGCCAGAGAATAAACTTTAAGGGGCATTGACAACTGCTTAGAGGTGTTTCTATACATTCTGATCACATCCTCAGGTATTGCAGACTTTACGGTTAAACTCTAGTTGTAAATTTAGTACTAAAAGTCAGTGGCGTTGTCAAGCTCACAGTTAAAGCCTTCCAGCTTTGAAAATAGTTTAGGGTCTATCTTTGTTTTGTGCTCACCTCTTTGAATCTGTTACCAGCATGATTCTGCAATGGCTGAACCAGGATAATTTTATGTTTTCACTAAGGCAACAAAGATTTGTGGTTTTACTCTAAATAATGTGTTTTGGTAATATGCTCTATTGATTCATATTGATTATCAGTTTGAATGATATGTCCACTTTAAAGCAACACTAATATTATCCGTCCTTCTAGTGATGTAGCCTGTGATGAACTTTACATTTATGAAGTGTATTTTTAACCAAAACTTTTTTTTGCCATTTTGGATAGACCAAGAAAGGCTTACAAACTCTATCAGTTTTTTTCCCCTGTGTCCCCTTGAGGAGATTTCCATTTACTTCCTGACTGGAAGTGAAGCAAAATATTTATATACACTCACCAACCACTTTATTAGGTACACCTTGCTAGTCCCGGATTGAACCCCCTTTTGCCTTCAGAACAGCCTTAATTCTTCATGTCAGAGATTCAACAAGGTGTTGTAAACATTCCTCAGATATTTTGGTCCATATTGACATGAGTTACTGTTGCCTTCCTATCAAATTGAACTAGTCTGCCCATTCTCCTCTTACCTCTGACATCAACAAGACATTTTCGTCCACACAACTGCCGCTTCTCTTTTTCGGACCATTCTCTGTAAATCCTAGAGATGGTTTTGTGTGAAAATCCCAGTAGGTCAGCATTTTCTTAAATACTCAGATCAGCCCATCTGGCACAAACAACCATGCCACATTCAAAATAACTTAAATCCCCTTTCTTCTTGATTATGATACTCAGTTTGAACTTCAGCAAGTCATCTTTACCACATCTAGATCCTTAAATGCATTGAGTTTCTGCCATGTGATTGACTGATTAACGATTTGTGTTACCAAGCAATTGAACAGGTGTACCTAATAAAGTGGCCAGTCAGTGTTTATAAGTGAGGGAAATCCTCTTCTAGACAGTTGTCACCATGACAAGTGTCTCAACTGGAACTCTTTCCCTTTATTCCTGTTTTAGTGATAACTTGAAATTTTTTATTTTGCCTCCTACGTTCCTAATGAAAATTGTCACTTGGACAAAAAGAGCAGGTGAATATTTCTAGATACATTTCTACATAGCAGACTGAAGAAAGGCACTATTTGTTAAACCTTAACTCTAGGCTAAATTTTTAATTCCTAAAAAAGTCCTCCAGGCAGTGTTAGAAAGGCAATTCAGACTGCAATGCTCACATTCAAACATGACCTGTCTTTTGTAGCACCTCTTTTAGTATCACTCACCTCAAAAGTCTGAGCATATACTGAGAGTGCAGTGTATCATGGCCTCACCCCCTGGGGGCCTTACCACACTGCCTTTCATTCATTGTGTTATGGTACAAAGAGCACCATTGACCTCTGTATTAGTGATGACCAAATGTTTCTGAATTTGGGGGTTCACGGAGCCCATAGAGAAGTCCACAAATTACAAACGTAAAACTGAACTCTTCTGAAGTCTATGGAGCAAAATATTAAAAATCAGTTCTGGACATTTTCTAGGCTAATACGACTGGTGGTAAAGATGATGATGTTTTTGAGGGTCTAACAAAGAGGGTATGGGGACATATTGGACAATCCATTGGGGAAATGTAATTGTAAAAAGGATAATTCGCTACTCTTTTTAAACCTTTTGATGCCCTTTGTACTCATTTTCCTGTAGCTTTACTCTATTCAGCCTCAGTCTTTCCCTTACATCTGTCACTAACTATATACTTCTTTCACAAGTTCTGCATTTTCACAAATTCCTCTCCTCTTTCCCATTCTTAATATTTACAGTATTTCTTGCCCATACTTATTGTCTTAATTCCTTGTCTTTATTTATTATTGTTTAAAGAACTTTGGAACTACTCCTTGTCCAAACCCTGAAACAGTCAGTAAGAATCTTACATGAATGACAAATTTGCATTGTTAAAATCCCACCTGTCAGTTTACAGCTGCCCTAAGTAGTCAAAAAAGCAAAAAATCAAGGTCTTGAGCATACATCAGGAGGTAGGGGTGTATATAATGTTGGTAATGTAAAAATGAATTGATGGGCCAGTTCATTCAAGGTTAGTGCTATAAATGATCACTGTAAAGCATTGGGTCAGGAAGTGATGATGCAAAGACATCTCACATTTGTTTTTGGTGGTGATGGGGGTTTTAGAGTTACTTCAGGCAGATAAAAGTCTGGAATGGCCCCTTTGCAAATCAATGGTTCTGGATGAACAATTGACTACTGAGGCATAAAGCAACGGTTCCTACATATCTTCCTGTCTATTTTTAAACAAGAAATAACCTTTCTTTTTATAATGAAATGTGAATACATGTGTGGGATTCCTTTACATGGGCTTTTTAGACTGTAGTTCCAGCACATAAAATAATCCTAATGTCTAAAATAGTTTTAGTCCATTGTGATTTGGTAAAACTAGTTTTACGCTTAGTTTAGCCGAATAAAAACTACATTTTAAAGAAATCCTGAAAATAAAGGCCGCACAACTGGGTATGGCTGTACTCTGTGTTTGACCTTTATGTAATAAGGTAACTTTTGTAGATTAGAATTGTAAAAACTTGACAGGTTGAAAAATGCAGTGTTAACACTTGTAGATGCCCACAGCACCACCTAGAGCTACAGGCATAAAGCTCATAGAAAAATGGAATGTGTGAAAAACTGACATTTTCCTGTTATTTTATTAATTATCTTAAGAAATGTATATGTTATAAATACTCTGCAGCACCTCAGGCTTCCATGTTTGATAAATGATTCCTATTTTTTTTATCCATTATGTATAAAGTGCTTGGTAAGGCATTTAGTAACAGCTGCTGATTCTGCTCAGTTCTTGAACATTAAACAGAAATGAGATTCTTTAAATTTGACGGCAGTCCTATAATTAGTGGTGTTTGTAAAATGAACCTGTCACTTAACAAGTGATCTAAAAGTGTTGTGACAAGCTGAATACATGGTTTTAGCTAATGAATAAATGGGATGATACATATGTAATGCTATATGAGAATACATAGAACAGTGGTGACCATTTTAAAAGGGCCCAAGGGCCACGTTTGTGTCTATTAGTTGTGTGGAAGCCCACATCTAAATCAAGCATTTTGTATTCCAATTTCCAATTGGAAAACATCAGGAGACTGCCATACGCACTCTAATAAACTAGGAAAAAATTTTATATAGCTTGGATAACCCCTGAAAGCGACACTCTGCCACAGATAAGGCCATGCAAGGGTTTCTGGGAAGTGACAATCAGCTCTGAGCAGAGGCAGCAATGATAAACCCCCCTTCAATGGTGTCAATGTCAGTAATAATACCCCCCTCCTTTTTAATTGTTCCAGTAAACGTGTCAGCAATCATAAACCCCTGTAATTGGTATCAGTGTCAGCAATTAACACCTCCATTCATTTGTGTCAGTGGTTGTAAAAATAAACACCATTCAGGAAGTAAATACCCTCTTCAATGGTGTCAGTAGTTTAAAAATACCCCCTCCCCCTGTTTAGCAATATTTATCACTGTTCATTGGTGTTCAGTGGTTACTTACCTGAACACACACTCCCATTATGGTTCCTCTCTCTATCAGGAGATCATTCTGCCTGGCAGATAGTGCTGGTGTTGTTTAGGCACCAGGTGCTAGGATGCACATAGCATTCCGCCACTCAGCACTCTTCTGCCATTTTGTATAGGAAGTAGCTGGAACCTAGTTGGCCTAAAGAAGCCCAGGAGAGTGCAAGCAGACCATGGGCCACCAGTAGGAGAGCCCTGAGATAGTAGCTCTGGCAAAAACTGTAAACAGCTTCATTACTAGCTTTTATATATTACATTAAGCACTCTACATAAAATGTAAACCTAGAATGAACTGCATGCATGTCATCTATTTCCAGAGAAGTAGTCTGCTGTATGAAACTGATATCTCTCAACAGACTGCAATGGGTCTATGTAGCTCCCCCCCCCCCCCCCATTCTTTCAAGATATAAAGATCTTGTAGGTTTACAGGTGTGGAATACTGTGTATACAATGATAACATGTGTTACACTCACATATCTGGTTTAATTAGAATAATTAGCAACTTCAGTTGAAGTTTATTATTTTCATTGTTAGGCATAAACAACCCAGTTTTTGACAACAAGATCTTTACTTCATACAATTTTGAATTATTTGACATTTGGGAAAGTTTGATTTGCTAAAGATGTTACTCTATTGGTCAAGGGTCATGGTAAAAATGTTGGCTACTTCTTTAAATTAGCCATGTTGGTTATTAATATTTGATATAGTGACAGGTACTTAAAGTATATGGAAACCCAAATCCCTAAAATGCATATAATATTTAATAACGTACCAGTCTACAGCTTTACATAAAACCTTCATTGGTGATCTTGCCATGAATGTCCTTGTTCAGGTGTCTTCTGGTATGGGATTACAGCTGTCTCCCAATTGTTCTCCTGAATTGTCACGTTCCCATGGTGGAAACTACAAGCATCTGTCCCAGAACACTGCATAGGCATGGTCCACTGTCATCACTGTTAGGAAGCTGGCCCAAAGCAATGATGTGCAACCACAGCTGGAGCAAGGACATATGGACAAAAAGTGGCTGAAAGAGGTTAGAGGAGATCAGCAGCACTAAGATGGGAAGAATGATGAAAGTTGTTTTGTTAAAGATCAAAATGTCATAGAAACATAGAAAGCAGCAGAAAAAGACTGAGTGGTCCATCGGGTTTGCTCATTGGTTTTTGTTTGTTTCTTTTTTTTTGGAGAGGGGTTGTTTTTTGGGCTTTTTTTTTGCTAACGTTTTTGTCTGAATATATATTTATGCTTGTCCCACGCATGTTTGAAGCTATTTACTGTTGACTAGCTCACTACCTCTGCTGGAAGTTTATTCCAAGCATCAACTACTCTTTCATTAAAATAGTAGTTTCTGAGATTAGTTTTGAACTTTCCTCCAGTTAGTTTAAGGTCATGTCCCTGTGTTCTTGATTTTGTTTTCATGTTGAAAATACTGACCTCTTGAACTTTATTCACCCCCTCAATGTATTTAAAGGTTTCAATTATGTCTCCCCTTTCCCTTCTTTCCTCCAGACTGTACATGTTACGTTCCTGAAGTCACTCTTGATATGTTTTATCCCCAAGACCTTTTTACCATTTTTGTTATCTCTGGACTTGTTCTATGTTATCAATATCTTTTTGTAAGTGAGGTCTCCAGAACTGGAAACAGTATTCTAAATGAGGTTTAACTAAAGATCTATATAGGGGAATTAGGACCTCCTTCCTCCTGCTGGTGATCCCCTCTAGGGATGCATCCTAGAATTCTATCTGCTTTCCCCACTGTCTGGCCACACTGTTTGCTCATTTTGTAATCATCTGAAATAAGTACCCCCAAGTCCTTTTCCTCTGAAGTACTGGTCAACACTGTACCCCAATGTTGTACTCTCTCATGGGATTCTTTTTCCCTAGGTGCATTATTTTACATTTAGAAACATTGAACTGCAATTTCCACTTTTTTGACCAATATTCTAGCAATGCCAAATCATGTTCCATGTTACAAACACCTCCAGGGATATCAACTCTATTGCACACCTTTGTGTCATCAGCAAAAAGACATACCTTACCCAACAAACCTTTAGTTATATCACTGACATATAGGTTAAATAGAACAGGACCTAGTACAGAGCCTTATGGTACACCACTAGTGACTGGTCTCTTTTCTGAGTGAACTCCATTTACAACCACACTCTGGTATTTTAGCCAGCTGCATATCCACTGAACCACCACAGGGCTAAGTCCTAGCTTGTACAACTTCTGTATTAGATCATTATGTGGAACCGTATCAGATGTCTTACTGAAATCCAGATATGCTATGTCCACAGAACCACCCTGGTCCAAATCATTGGTGATATAGTAAAAAAAATCCAATCAGATTTGTCTGACATGATTTATCTCAGTAAAGCCATGCTGCTTTGAAGCCAGCAAGTTCTGTGTTTTTAAGTGATCAATGATCCTTCTTTTCAGGAGTATTTCTATTAACTTGACTACAACTGATGTTAAACTCCTTGGCCTGTAATTGCCAGCTTTTACCTTGCTGCCCTTCTTGTGGATAGGTACAGAAGAGATTGATTAAAAAGATCAGTTTATGGTCCAACAACTATACCTCGAAGTTCTCTGGGATGAATACCATCAGGGCCCATTGGTTTATTAATCTTTAACCGAACCAATTCCTCTGCTACCTCTAAAAATGATCCATCATTACTAGAACTAATATAATTTCCCAACTTATTATTGTTAGTATAATTTATTTCTGAAAATACTGAACAAAAGTCATTGTTTTGGTGGTTTGCTACATCCAGGTGCCCCTCAACATAAGTGTCGTGCCCAGTTTTCATTTTGGTGATCCCTTTGTATTTTTTTTTTTTTAATAATGTACCTAAAAAGGTTTTATCTCCTTATATTTAGAAATGTCCTCCTTTTGGCCTCCTTTTGCCTTATTCTTATACTCTTCTCTGTCAACTACACCTCTTATTTCCTTGAATCTCCTATATGCTGATTTTTTTTCCTTTACTATCCTACTTATCTCTTTAGTGAACCATATTGGCTTTTTCTTCCGTTTATTCTTACTAACCTGCCTGACATATAATCTAGTTGCCTCCAGGATGGTAGACTTTACAGTGGCCACTGATTACTTACTCCTGTTGTTTTACTGTAACCTTTCAATTCATTTTTTAGAAATTCACCCATTATAGCAAAATTCATCTTTTTGAAATCTAAAACTTTTGTATATGATTTTTCAGTTCTTATTTTAATATCAAAACAAAGACATTGGTAATCACTAGAACCCAAATTTTCTCCCACCTTAACATTAGACAGTTAATCCCCATTTGTCAGTACTAGGTCTAGAATATGATCACCTCGGGTTGGACTTTTTACTAACTGTTTTAGAGAAAGCCCATTTAGTGCTTCCATTACATCCCTGCTCCTGTTTTTAATAGCAATTTGAGAATTCCAGTTAATGTCAGGCATGTTGAAGTCACCCCTCCCCCTTCATTGCCATTTGAGTTATCTTGACAATCAAGAAGTTATCATAATCTTCAGTCTGTCCTGGGGATCTGTATATTACACCAATTCTAAGGGAAGAGCCCTCTCTGGTTGGAGAGGGCCTTATGTTATTTTTGACATATATGACAAATGTCAATTGTTTAGTATATACAGTGCATTACCAAACTAAATTTCAACCTGTATACCTATATAAATAGGAAGAGGTCCAGGCAAATCCACCTTTATTATGAGTATTAAAATAACAGCAACCTGTATATGGGTTGGTGGAAAAGGGACCACATTTTTGGAGATAGAAACCCCTTTTGTGCTTGTATTACATGTTTCCATCGTTATATAGACCATCTAGTCTTCATCTTTTCAGGTTGATAGACTTAAGGGATTCATGTTATATTTGAATGAGCCCACTGAATTTAAATTTTCCTGAACAGATGAGCATGGAATCTTGGATGTGACACTTTCAGGTCAGGACAGTCAAGTAACAACTAAGCTTATAGAAAGCCCCACTCAGATAATAATATTTTGAGGGGAGATTTGGGACAACCCAAACACACCATCAGGAGTATACCTGTGGGCCAATTTTTGAGGCTGCACAGAATTTGCATTGGATCATAATGATTTTGACACAGAAGCCACTCCGACGTACCATCTATTTGTGCAGTGACGCTATTCAGAACAGGTACTTGATAGAGAAGTTAATATAGCAAGATCCACAGAGGGAGATGAGCTGCTGAGAGATAAAACCCGGGGAACTACATGTAGGGATGTACCAGCGTGCTCCATAGTGTATTGTCTAGAGTTCAAAAAGATAAGGGGGATTGTGGAGCATTATCTCCCCATCCTGTTTAATGATACTGTTTATGCCAACATTTAATTGGGAGGTATTAAAACTGTTTCTCAGTATGTACTGTCTCTGGGGCAGGGGGGGGGGGGGATGTCAACTGTTATCAAGCGAAAAGAAGCTGGCTGCATTTTAAAGGGAATTTCAGATGTGGGTTAAACAATTGCCTGTGTTGTCCTTATGTTGTCAAGGGAAATAGTTTTGTATTCTCAGTGAGTGGGAAATAGTTTGGTATCAAAACTTTTATAAATGCTAATACAAGGAATGTAATTTGCCTGATTATGTGTGGTATTTGTCGCATTCAGTATGTTGAGAGGACAACAAGAAGGATGAGAGACCACCTCCATGATCATATATATAATTTAGAGAAAAAAAACATGCTTTTGAGTGAGACCTCACCCATTTTTTGAGTGAGGTGGTTCTAGTGATAGTGGGTATATGTCCCATGCCTATGTTGGTATTCTATGAACCACATTTCAGGCTGGGGTACATTAGTATGCTGTTAAAAAAGTTTCAACTGATTGAGAATGTGCTGGCCTGTCTATTCACGTTATACCAAGATATGTGTGTGCAATTATAAGGATGGTATATTTTGGGTCTTTTCTGTTTTAGACTTCTTCAGATGGTTGAGAAGTGATTTTTTTTTTTGTAGGGGCACCTCACCTTTGGCTATTGTTTTGTTTTGTATTGTTTTTTTGTATACATTATACTATATACATTGGGTTTTAATGTGATTTAAGGAATAAAAAAAGGCAAAACCTTTTTTTTGTTTCAGACAGTGTGGAGATGGTTTAGAACTCCTGTCAGTTTTATTGCTGTCTGTGCCCCAGGGAGATTCACTCTCGCTATTTGTCCTGTTTACTGTTATCATTGAGAGTGAAAGTAAAAGAACCCCCAGATTTTGGGTTATCCCCAGAAAAGTAATAGAGGGAAAATTATCCAAACAATACACTAGTTTTGGAGACCTAGGGCTCCCCAAGGAATTACCTTAATTTGCAGGGATTTTCTCTCATTTTCTGTTTTGGCTCTGAGACAGGAAGTGATGGTAAATCTCCCCAATGGGACACAGATGGCAAAAAAATAAACTGATGGAGGTTATAACCCTCCTTTACGCTATCCAAAATGAAGAAAATGTTTTGCCTATAGTTCTACTTTTATGATGTCCTCCCAGAACACGCCCTCCCGTGTTCCCCCAGCGGCTTGCACCTGCTGCTCTCCGTGATCACTGTGTCCTACGGTAACAGTTGATCACATGATGAGGTAAAAGGCCAATTACAACGGCCTTTTACCACATGATCAGCTGTGTCTGATGACTTATCAGATCACTGAGTAAATACAGTTGCCAGTTATCGTCAGCACTTTCCTCACACTGTCACAGCATAAGGAAAGTACTGCCAATAACCAGCAAATGTGACAGAGCAGATCAGCACTGATCATCAGTGCCCTGATGATCAGTGCTCAGAAGTACCGCCCAGCAGTGCCACCCACCAGTGTCCAGCAATGCCAACCATCAGTGCCCAGTAGTGCCACCCACCAGTGTCCAGCAGTGCCACCCACCAGTGCTCAGCAATGCCACCCATCAGTGCCCAGAAGTGTCCCCCATCAGTGCTGCCCAGCAGTACCACCCAGCAGTGCCACCAGCAGTGCCATCAGTCAGTGCTGCCAGTCAGCACCGCCCATCATTGCTGCATATCAGAGCAGCAGCATCAGTGCCTCCTCATCAATGCCCACCAGTGCCACCTCATCAGTGGCACCTCATTAGTGCAGCCTATCAGTGCCCATCAGTGCTGCCTATCAGTGCAGCCTCATCAATGCACATCAATGCAGGAGAAAAATTACCTGTTTGCAAAATTTTATAATAGATGCAAAGAAAACCTTTTTTTTCAAATTTGTTGCTCTTTTTTTGTTTATAGCGCAAAAAATAAAACAGTGGTGATTAAATAACACCAAAAGAAAGCTCTATTTGTGTTCAAAAAAATTATAAAAATTTCATATGGGTACAGTGTTGCAAGACTCATTCAAATTGTCATTCAAAGTGTGAGAGCACTAAAAGCTGAAAATTGGCCTGGGCATGAAGTGGGGAAAAGTGCCCAGTAGGCAAGTGGCTAATATTCATAATACAGGTGGATTCATTTTGGAGTGCAGCCATCCGGACCTTTTCCTATTTGCAGCATGACGAACTGGGCTGGCACCCGATTGAGGGAGTGTGGGATCTGAGTGAGCAGACCGACCAGTAGCAACATTTTTATTATTTAAATTTAAACCTGCTTGGGTTTACATCTACTTTCAAGTATTATTAAAATGTTGTTGACTATATACACTGCAAATATTTTAGAAAAACGTTTGCAGATTACCTGCTTCTGTTCTGTGAAAATGTATGCTTGCCTTAACATGTCCTTTCTTAAAATGATCTCTGGATGGGTGAATGAACCTTCTTTGCCACCAACTGATCAATTTTATTGTTGTAAAAAGAGAAGGTGTAGTGAAGAATATCCTTAGAAAATATCTCTCCACAAAGGAAATTCCTGTTCCAGGGGTTGTCTGTAAGTTCACCAGCTGGTCAGTTTTAATGTTGTAATAAGAAAAAGTGTGATCTCAGCTTCCTTTCTGGTGAGGTATAGCCTTAGAAATAAATATTATCAAAAATGAAACTCTTGTTACAGGGGTTGCCTAGGAATATTTGGGGAAAGTGGTTAGCAAGTCACACAGACAGGAAATTACATTTCTTAGGGAATTCTGTGCACAAACAGTTTAGAGAGTGTCCCCCAAGCTGCCGTATAGCTACAGATCCAGAAAAACCACACAGTATAAGAGTGTAAAAAACTCCTTTTTCCTATACCTGTTCTGGGTCAGAAATCAATGCAGCCAATGTATTAGCATGATAGAGAAGTAACTAACATTTCCAAAGGGAGAGGTCAGAAGTGGAAATCTATGTCATACACTGTATGACAGGTGTACTAAAGTCTCTATTCCACTACCCATCTCCTGGTGTGATGAAGAATTCACACTAATAAAAATCATCCCACCACTTAAAAGTCTCTCTTGTATTTCCAAAAATATTTAAATCAGTACCTTCAGTATTTTAAAGTAAAACTTTATTGGCTCCTTTTGGAATCCAGTAAGCTCCCTGTTGCAATGTTTCTACTTTCCTTTCTCCTCTATTCTTCATTTGGATCAGTTCTTCCTCTGGTGAAATAACAGTTTAACACCAGGAAATGTCTAACCTGGCCAACATACTGTACTTCTGTCACTCTGGTGTCATTGAAGTTGTGTTTTTTCCAGTGATTATAGTAGACTGTTGAAGGTGCACGTATCCAGTGATTGGTGGTGGAGGATGCACTTTAGCGTATAATATCCTGATTAGAGGAAGCTGAGCACTTCCACAAGTGACAATGCCTAGGCAATCAACCCAAGAGAGCTTATTGGATTTCTATGTGAGCCAATAACAAAATGTAAACCATTTTTCATTGAAATAATCAAGGTTCTGCTTTACACCTCTTTTGAAATACAAAAGACTTACTGGAGTGTTGTGAGACTTGATGTGATGAATAGTGACCATGATGTGATGGCCATACTCATTGAAGTGCTTGCATCTGTTAATAAAGATAAATGTTACACTGCTGCTGTTATAAGGACATATGAGTTGCTGAAGACCTACTGTAGATGTAAAGAATTTGAGGAAGTCACTGCATTGTTATTCAACATTTCTATGGCCTCTTGAGCACATGAAATACAACCTTTGTAATGCGATGGAAGTAAATACCTACAATACTATACCATACATCCACTTTAGCATAAAAAAGGAAAATGTTTTCAACTTAAATTAATAATAAGTCATATTGCTAAGTCAGACATCGTATGATAAAGAAAGGAAATTAAAGTGTTACTAAACCCATGACTCTGCATTCACTATATCTGGTCTCCCACAGTAAACAGAACATGGAAGTGCAATTATTTTAGTAACTATAAAATGCGAAATACCTTTTCTCATCAGCAGTACAAGTTAAAGCTTGTAGGAGGAGATTTCATTGTGCTCTGACTGTCCTATGAGGCTGCATAACCCCTGACCCTCTGTCTGGACAGTGCTGATTGGCCTTGTTCTGATCACATGCACCCTCCCAAAGAAAAAAAAACTAGCCATACACACTTAACTGAGCATGTGCAGAGTGACTCCTAGGGCTCTGTACTTTCAGCAGATGGATTGGGGAAAGTAGAAGAAGGGGAGGATCAGAAAAGAACCTATTTACACGATGTGGAGGATTAACCCCTTAGGTTCCACGGTGAGTATGTGAGTATAACAAGCATGCTTTACTGCATATACAGACTGATTGTAGTGTTGTGGGTTTAGTAAAACTTTAAGGTAGTCTAGAAACCAGAACTTGAACCAAATATTATGACGTCTTACTACTGTTGCATGTGCAGCCAATGTGCTACACACTTTAACCACTTGCCGTCCGGCCGTTGTATATAAACGGCTGAATGGTGGCACTCCAGGGGCGCTGGGATTGTGCAGCACCGCGATCCGGTGCCCGCTGTGTCCTCCGGACACAGTGAAACACCGATCGTTGTACGGGACCTCTGTGCGAGGTCCCGATCATGTGATCACTGATTGGCCAATCAGTGATCACATGCAGAGTAGTAATCAAGATGTCACTTATGACATCATTGCTTACTACCTGTGAAATCTGTGAATGATCACAGTGGTCACATGGTACAAGGCTATTCACAATAGCCTTGTACCATGTGACAAGCTGTGACCAATCACAGCTCACACAGTAGTTCTCAATGGCTGCAAGAATGCAGCCAGAGAGAAGGAGAAATTATTGCTTTTATAGCCTTTATGGGTGTAAAAGCAATCAGTGTAAAAAAAAAAAATTTTTCATCACCCCCCACAAGTAGTACAGTGTCTGCTAGGGTAACAGTATGTAGAAAAAGTATGTAGAAAAAAAACATAACTAATAATATAAAAAAAATAATAAAATCATAAAAAAAAATTAACAATGATAATTTTTGGTTATAAACTAATTTGGTTTTTTTTTTACTAAAAAGATAACTGAATAAATGTTGGCCAAGATTTAAAATGAAATATTATTTATTTGCAAAATTTTATAAGAAAAACACTTTTTTTCAAAATTTTTGGACTTTTTCATTTATATAGCAAAAAAAAATAAAAATCCCAGTGGTGAATAAATACCACCAAAATAAAGCTTTATCTGTCTCAAAAAAATGCTAAAAAATTTATATGGGTACAGTGTTGCATGACTACGCAATTGTCATTCAAAGTGTGATAGTGCTGAAAGCTGAAAATTGGCCTGGACAGGAAGGGGGTAAAAGTGTCCAGACTGGAAGTGGTTAAAATGAATTATTTTAACAATAGAACATTGACTCTTCCCTCAGGCTGGCCCCATGCTTGCTCCATTTCTGATGGCAAGCTGCAGGGGATTGACAGCATAAAACAAATCAGAGCTGAGAACTGGCATGAACTTTTGCCAGCACTCCTTTGCTATAAAGCTGATGTAGGTATTGCCACACTTTTCATAAAAATATGTAATTAGGTGTAATTTTATGGCATTTTACTAAAGGGTTTTTTTTGTCTGGTGTTTATTTATACATTAACGGTCTTGTAAAAACAATATGGCAGGTATTGCAAATTAGTACAGTCAAGTGGGAAAATACCAAGCTGGCCCAAAACACAGATTCCATTATCATGTCTGTTCTCTTGCTGCTCTTGTATCTGTCACCTCTGGGGTTTCTGACATGAATCTGTGTTGTTTATAACAGCATGTAACTTCAGGTTATTTTCAGCAACAGAGTACCTACACATCTATAGAATATTTTCTAAAATGATTTACTCATGACGGACCATGGCACAGTTCATGTAGCTACATTGGTGCCATCTCAGGCCCTGTCAGATTGTATTCTAGAAATATAACTCAATATTACCACAGCTAGTAAATCAAAATTATGAGTATATTTATTCTCTGAAAGAGCCACCAAACATAAATTACAAGCTAGTTTATATAAAAGTGGTTTCTTAGGTCACATTTACTGTATGATGAGATTATCAGAGGATATACAAAACATAAGTCAACTGGTAACAAGAGGAGTTTCCAACACATCATGTCAGATAATCCCACTGCAGAAAACCATCAGCTAGGACCCTATTTTACAAACTACCACTTTGCACACCATGATGTGAATATTTTTGGTATATGGTAGATGTTAATATTCCTATTCAGTGGTGGTGTACGGTTCACCATTAGGCCAGGACAAAGGACACAGCATACAAAAAAGAAATTAAATATATTTCTTTTAGATGTTTTCAAGGTAAAGGTGTCATGGCTGATTCAAATAATTTCTGGAGAGTTTTACAAGGGTTGATTTACTACTGCAGGCCATGCATGGGTCGAATTCCGAAATTATTTTCTTTCAAAATTTGTAACTAAGAATGTTCATTCAAATATCACACCATTAGTGGGCCACAACATCAGCCATCAAATTTCAGTCATTGGGCATGTTGGAAATTTTTTGAAAAGCAAACGAATTTCTAATCATTGATGGGAGAATCGAGTGAGACATAGAGTCGAAAGAGAAATCAGTGTGACCTGGAAAGAAAAGAATATTCCCAGCCACATTCTTATCTTTAGCAACCTGAGGTGAAATTGAAGGCTTGGTTGGTCGAATTTCAAAATCAATGGTGACACAGTCAGATTATAAAAATCATTAAAATTCCAATTTTCTAAAGGAAATTTGTTAAGAATTCGACCCACATAAAACTAGAGAGTACAATTTCTGGTGCAACTGTACATGATAGCCAATCAGCTTTTAACTTTAGCTTTTTCAATTAAGTTTTGATAATAAAAACCTGGAAGCTGATTGGTTTCTAAGTACCAGAATTGCACTCTCCAGTTTTAGTAAACCAACCTCAGCGTCTTGTCGCCACACAGAGTGAACTATACCTCTTTAACCTACAACACAGGAAGGCAGTTTCTAAATTTTAACCCTTTGTTAGGACAGACAGTGTTCAAATCTAGTTTACAGCTGATAATGAAGAACTGTGAACACAGTACAGAGAGGGTTAATTATGTTAAACCTTACTCCACAGCTCCCTTCGAAACACTGCAAAGCATGGAAAGCAAGTACGGTTTTCTAAACACTTAGGGCCAGTTCACACTACATGCGTTTCAGTTGCGTTTCAGTTGCTTTTTTCTGCATCCAAAATGCATAGAAAGTAAGTTATATGTTTGTCAATGTCATAGTTTACATCAGTGCTTGCATTTCCAGTTGCAGAAATCAAAGTAGAACATGATGCATTTTTTCAGCACAGAACTGTACTGGAACATGGTACAACACATCAAAAAACGCACCAGAACGCACAGGAACGCACCAAAAATGCACTGGAATCCACATGTCCCTATTTAAATTGAAGAAAAAGAGAGGGGAAAAATAAACTGGACTGCATAAAAAATGCACCAGAACGCATATCTGTACTGCACTGCATATCTATAGTGTGAAGCAGCCCTTAAAGTAACCAGCAATTTTAATTTTTTTTATATGTTATGCTATGTTAATTGAAACATGTAAAAAAAAGGTTTAATTTAAAAAAAAAAAAACACCCTAGGTACATGCACACCACAATGGCACAAGGCATAGTAGATGTCCCAGCACATGCCAGAGTGAGAGGAATTATTCAAGGGCTATAATTAGAGATGAGCGAATTATTCAAAAATTCGATTCGGCTAATTCGGCGAATTCGCGGAATAAATTTGATTCGAGTCGAATATATTCGCTGCGAATTTAACTTATAAAAAGGGTGTTTCTAGGCTTCAGAGAGCCTTTATATTAGTGCAGAACACTGTACCTTTAATTTAAATGCCCTTGGAGTCTGCTGGGGAAGAGAACTAATACTGTCAGTCAGTATGACATGCAGATGAGTGCCGTCGATCTTAGAATCACCGCACACTTCACTCATTTGGGCAGTCACGGGGCCAAAACCAGAGTGTGGAGCCACAGTGTGGCGGTGGAGGCAGCAGCAATGGGAGGCCATACAGCACCCTATGACAAAATGGAACCCACCAGCAGTGTGAGGAGACCTGAAAGTGGCACATGGCAGAGTGTGGCGATGGAGACAGCAGCAATGGGAGGCCGTACAGGGACCCATGACACACTCTGGACCTGGCAGCAGCATGAGGAGGCGGTACAGGGGCCCATGACAGATTACGGGCCTGGCAGCAGCATGAGGAGTCGGTACGGGGGCCCATGGCAGATTACGGGCCTGGCAGCAGCAATGGGAGGCCATACAGCACCCTATGACAAAATGGAACCCACCAGCAGTGTGAGGAGACCTGAAAGTGGCACATGGCAGAGTGTGGCGATGGAGACAGCAGCAATGGGAGGCCGTACAGGGACCCATGACACACTCTGGACCTGGCAGCAGCATGAGGAGGCGGTACAGGGGCCCATGACAGATTACGGGCCTGGCAGCAGCATGAGGAGTCGGTACGGGGGCCCATGGCAGATTACGGGCCTGGCAGCAGCAATGGGAGGCCCGTAATCTGCCAGCACCCTATGACAAAATGGAACCCACCAGCAGTGTGAGGAGACCTGAAAGTGGCACATGGCAGAGTGTGGCGATGGAGACAGCAGCAATGGGAGGCCGTACAGGGACCCATGACACACTCTGGACCTGGCAGCAGCATGAGGAGGCGGTACAGGGGCCCATGACAGATTACGGGCCTGGCAGCAGCATGAGGAGTCGGTAAGGGGGCCCATGGCAGATTACGGGCCTGGCAGCAGCAATGGGAGGCCCGTAATCTGCCAGCACCCTATGACAAAATGGAACCCACCAGCAGTGTGAGGAGACCTGAAAGTGGCACATGGCAGAGTGTGGCAATGGAGACAGCAGCAATGGGAGGCCGTACAGGGACCCATGACACACTCTGGACCTGGCAGCAGCATGAGGAGGCGGTACAGGGGCCCATGACAGATTACGGGCCTGGCAGCAGCATGAGGAGTCGGTACGGGGGCCCATGGCAGATTACGGGCCTGGCAGCAGCAATGGGAGGCCCGTAATCTGCCAGCACCCTATGACAAAATGGAACCCACCAGCAGTGTGAGGAGACCTGAAAGTGGAACATGGCAGAGTGTGGCGATGGAGACAGCAGCAATGGGAGGCCGTACAGGGACCCATGACACACTCTGGACCTGGCAGCAGCATGAGGAGGCGGTACAGGGGCCCATGACAGATTACGGGCCTGGCAGCAGCATGAGGAGTCGGTACGGGGGCCCATGGCAGATTACGGGCCTGGCAGCAGCAATGGGAGGCCGTACAGGGACCCATGACACACTCTGGACCTGGCAGCAGCATGAGGAGGCGGTACAGGGGCCCATGACAGATTACGGGCCTGGCAGCAGCATGAGGAGTCGGTACGGGGGCCCATGGCAGATTACGGGCCTGGCAGCAGCAATGGGAGGCCCGTAATCTGCCAGCACCCTATGACAAAATGGAACCCACCAGCAGTGTGAGGAGACCTGAAAGTGGCACATGGCAGAGTGTGGCGATGGAGACAGCAGCAATGGGAGGCCGTACAGGGACCCATGACACACTCTGGACCTGGCAGCAGCATGAGGAGGCGGTACAGGGGCCCATGACAGATTACGGGCCTGGCAGCAGCATGAGGAGTCGGTACGGGGGCCCATGGCAGATTACGGGCCTGGCAGCAGCAATGGGAGGCCGTACAGGGACCCATGACACACTCTGGACCTGGCAGCAGCATGAGGAGGCGGTACAGGGGCCCATGACAGATTATGGGCCTGGCAGCAGCATGAGGAGTCGGTACGGGGGCCCATGGCAGATTACGGGCCTGGCAGCAGCAATGGGAGGCCATACAGCACCCTATGACAAAATGGAACCCACCAGCAGTGTGAGGAGACCTGAAAGTGGCACATGGCAGAGTGTGGCGATGGAGACAGCAGCAATGGGAGGCCGTACAGGGACCCATGACACACTCTGGACCTGGCAGCAGCATGAGGAGGCGGTACAGGGGCCCATGACAGATTACGGGCCTGGCAGCAGCATGAGGAGTCGGTACGGGGGCCCATGGCAGATTACGGGCCTGGCAGCAGCAATGGGAGGCCCGTAATCTGCCAGCACCCTATGACAAAATGGAACCCACCAGCAGTGTGAGGAGACCTGAAAGTGGAACATGGCAGAGTGTGGCGATGGAGACAGCAGCAATGGGAGGCCGTACAGGGACCCATGACACACTCTGGACCTGGCAGCAGCATGAGGAGGCGGTACAGGGGCCCATGACAGATTACGGGCCTGGCAGCAGCATGAGGAGTCGGTACGGGGGCCCATGGCAGATTACGGGCCTGGCAGCAGCAATGGGAGGCCGTACAGGGACCCATGACACACTCTGGACCTGGCAGCAGCATGAGGAGGCGGTACAGGGGCCCATGACAGATTACGGGCCTGGCAGCAGCATGAGGAGTCGGTACGGGGGCCCATGGCAGATTACGGGCCTGGCAGCAGCAATGGGAGGCCCGTAATCTGCCAGCACCCTATGACAAAATGGAACCCACCAGCAGTGTGAGGAGACCTGAAAGTGGCACATGGCAGAGTGTGGCAATGGAGACAGCAGCAATGGGAGGCCGTACAGGGACCCATGACACACTCTGGACCTGGCAGCAGCAAGAGGAGGCGGTACAGGGGCCCATGGCAGAGTGGCGAAGCGTAAGCAGCTTAAATTGAAGGCCATACAGAGGCCTATGTTAAAAATAATAAGATGTTTGGGGCATGATTCATGGCGGATTTAGTCAGTTGTGTCAGGAACTGGTGGTTTGAAATCCAGACTAATCCACGCCTGATTCATTTTTACAAACGTGAGTCTCTCCACACTTTGGGTGGACAGTCGTGTCCTCCGCGGAGTTACAATACCTCCTGCCGCACTAAACACGCGCTCCGATGCCACGCTACTGGCCGGGCATGACAGCCTTTCAAGGGCAAATTCAGCTAGTTGGGGCCAAAGGTCAAGTTTCGTTGCCCAGTAGTCAAGGGGATTGTCTACCTCGGTTGGCAGGGTGCTGTCCAAGTAGGCCCAAGCCTGTTGTTTGAGGTCCTGCTCCAGGTCCACCTGATGCTGCTGCGGCTGGTTAGTAGTTTCCTCACTGCGCTGGTGAAGAAAGCTACTCATCATCGACTGCAGACTGAGGCAGCCGCTGCTGGTGGAGCTGCCACTGCTCCTACCACCCCACCCCTCCCCTGCTGCCATGGCAGCGGAACGCGAGCGCACAGGGCCCACAGTGTCTGAGGATGGACGTTGGCGCAGAAAGGCAGAGACCAACTGACTACATAGGTGGTTTTTATAGTACTTTATTTTGGCCTCCCTCTCAGCAGGTGTGAAAAAGGCCACCATTTTTGAACGGTAGCGAGGGTCCAACAAGGTGGACAGCCAAAAGTCATCCCTCTGTCTGATGGTTATTATTCGGCTGTCGCTACGCAAGCAACCGAGCATGCTATGGGCCATTTGTGCCAAGGAATGCGAGGGACTCCCTGCCTCCATCTCCACAGCATACTGCCACGGTGCGTCTGGGTCCTCTGTCTCCTCCTCCTCCTCTACCAGATGCTCCTGCTCCTCCACTCCTGTCCGCTGAGTGGAAAAACAACCCATTTCACTCAATAATTCCTGAGCACCAATGTCCTCCTCTACCTCCTCCTCTTCTTCCTGTCCTGCCCCCACAGGGGTCATGTGGCATTGAGATCTGTGCGCCACGTCTACCGCACCCTGACCAGCCATTGTTAACAGCATTTGTTCCAGGACGTGCAACAGAGGAATGACGTCGTTCATCCCATAGTCCTGCCGACTCACGAATAGCGTGGCCTCCTCAAAGGGCCTGAGCAAGCGGCAGGTGTCACGCATGAGCTGCCAATGGCTGACATCTAAGTTACACAGGGGAGTACCTTTATCCGCTTGTAACATCAGGAAATCGGTGATGGCCTTTCGCTGTTCGTAAAGGCGGTCTAACATATGTAGGGTTGAATTCCACCTTGTTGCAACGTCGCAGATCAGGCGATGCTGTGGAATTCCGTTCTGCCGCTGCAGCTCAAGGAGGGTGTGCTTTGCGGTGTAGGAATGGCTGAAATGCATGCAAAGTTTACGTGACATTTTAAGGATGTCTTGCAGTGATATGGTGGATTTTAGGAACCGCTTGACAACCAGATTGAACACGTGAGCCATGCATGGCGCATGGCACAACCTTCCTTGACGCAGAGCAGACACCATGTTCTTTCCGTTGTCAGTCAACATGGTTCCGATTTTCAGTTTGCGCGAAGACAGCCATCTGTCGATTTCTCTGTTCATTACACTCAGAAGTTCCTCCCCTGTGTGACTACGTTCGCCAAGGCATACCAGGTGCAGCACAGCGTGACACCGTTGCGCCCTGCACATGTGATATGCCGGTCGGGTAATGGGACTTGGCACGGGGGTGGCGGCTGAGGACACGGCGGAAGAAGAGGTGGTAGAGGCGGACATCTTTGCTGGACCAAGGACGTGCAAACGTGGAGGCAAAAGCGGCGTGACCTGTCCAAGTTGCTGGTGCGGCTCTGCCGGCACCACGTTCACCCAGTGGGCCGTAAATGACATGTACTGTCCCTGACCGTAGTTACAGCTCCACACTTCGGCGCTGCCGTGCACTTTGGCAGAGACCGACATGCTCAAAGACTGGCCCACCATCTCTTCTACATGTGAATGCAGGGCTGGCACTGCCTTTTTGGCGAAGAAATGCCGGCTTGGCACTCTCCACCGCGGCGCGGCACAAGCCATCATTTCTCGGAAAGGTGCTGAGTCCACCACTTGGAAAGGGAGGGACTGCAGCACCAGCAACTTGGACAGGAGGACGTTCAGCTTCTGCACCGTCGGGTGCGTGCTCGCAAACTGTTGTCTCTTGGAAACGGATTCCAAGAAAGACTGCTGACGGAATCCGTGAACAGGAGTAGCAGGAGAAGGAGCATCTGAACGAGCGGAAGATGGCAACGAGCGACAACTCCCCTCAGCAGAGGTGTTGGAGCCTTGACTGGCTGATAGAGGGCGATTGACGTCGGGTGACGGAGCAAGTAACGGAGCGGGTGATGGAGCAGGGGCTGGGGCAGGCAGAACCGCCGTATCTTTATCACGGTTTTCCCAGGCCACCGAATGGCGACGCTGCATATGCTGACGCAACGCTGTAGTCCCAACATGGGCCCCCTGGCCACGCTTGACTTTCTGCCCACATAGTCGACATACGGCTACGTTTACTTCCTCGGGCGGCTTGACGAAAAATTGCCACACCGCCGAGTAGGAAACTTTGCCCCCGCTACTCCTCACTGGCTGACTGCTACTTCCTCCGTGCACACCGGCACCACTACTGGCCGTGGTGGTAGGCTGCAGTGGAGCTGGTGCTCTACTCCGTGGCCGTTTGCCTCCACTGACACTGCTGCGACCCTGCTGCCTCCTGGGCAACCCACCGACTGTTTTGCTCGCTGCCAAGCTGCCACCCTCTTCTCCTGATGATGCGGAAGCAATAGCCTGATGACGATGAGGCTGCCAAGTGCGATCAGCCTCATCATCATCAATTAGGGTCTCCGCCTCACTACTAGCCCCCTCGGCTGCGTGTGGGTCAGGAGACAGACCTGTCTCTAGACCGGCTACCGAGCCACTCTCCTCGCCAGTACTTCTTCGCCTGGCTGCTGAAGAGGCGGATGTCTCCCCCCGTTCCTGACCGCCCTCTGTTAGCTCTTCCTCACTGTACAGTGGGGCTGAGCCCACAGCATGCGATACTTCGCTTGGTGAGGGAACACCAAAGGACAGGGGCAGGTAGAGGACACGTGATTTCAGTGGGCTTGCTCCCGGACCATGCCAACTAACGGTTGTGTCTGACGTACCCACCGACCGTTGGCTGTAGGTGTCAGAGGTGACCTGGGAAGAGGAAGACGACCGAGCCAACCAATCAATGACGGCAGGGTTGTCGGTGGAGACACGACCGCTGGATGACACCGGGAGCACTGGCCTCTGGCTGCGACTAGTGCTGCCTCGACCCCTTCCTCTGCTGCCACGTCTGCTCGCTCCTGAAACATTGCCTCCTCTGCCACTCCTCTGCGTGTTGTCTGACATACTCTTTAATTCAACGATTCTGTGTCCCTGAGTAACAATTCTGTGTCCCTGAGTAACAATTCTGTGTCCCTCAGTAACGATTCTGTGTCCCTCAGTAACGATTCTGTGTCCCTGAGTAACGATTCTGTGTCCCTGAGTAACGATTCTGTGTCCCTGAGTAACGATTCTGTGTCCCTCAGTAACAATTCTGTGTCCCTGAGTAACGATTCTGTGTCCCTGAGTAACAATTCTGTGTCCCTCAGTAACAATTCTGTGTCCCTCAGTAACGATTCTGTGTCCCTCAGTAATGATTCTGTGTCCCTGAGTAACAATTCTGTGTCCCTGAGTAACGATTCTGTGTCCCTGAGTAACGATTCTGTGTCCCTCAGTAACGATTCTGTGTCCCTCAGTAACAATTCTGTGTCCCTGAGTAACGATTCTGTGTCCCTGAGTAACAATTCTGTGTCCCTGAGTAACGATTCTGTGTCCCTCAGTAACAATTTTGTGTCCCTCAGTAACAATTCTGTGTCCCTGAGTAACAATTCTGTGTCTGTCCCTGAGTAACAATTCTGTGTCTGTCCCTGAGTAACAATTCTGTGTCTGTCCCTGAGTAACAATTCTGTGTCCCTGTGTAACGATTCTGTGTCCCTCAGTAACAATTCTGTGTCCCTGAGTAACAATTCTGTGTCCCTGAGTAACAATTCTGTGTCTTTCCCTGAGTAACAATTCTGTGTCCCTGAGTAACAATTCTGTGTCCCTGAGTAACAATTCTGTGTCCCTCAGTAACGATTCTGTGTCCCTCAGTAACAATTCTGTGTCCCTCAGTAACAATCCTGTGTCCCTGAGTAACAATTCTGTGTCCCTGAGTAACGATTATGTGTCCCTGAGTAACAATTCTGTGTCCCTGAGTAACGATTCTGTGTCCCTGAGTAACAATTCTGTGTCCCTGAGTAACGATTCTGTGTCCCTCAGTAACAATTCTGTGTCCCTGAGTAACAATTCTGTGTCCCTGAGTAACAATTCTGTGTCTGTCCCTGAGTAACAATTCTGTGTCACTGAGTAACAATTCTGTGTCCCTCAGTAACAATTCTGTGTCCCTCAGTAACAATTCTGTGTCCCTGAGTAACAATTCTGTGTCCCTGAGTAAAAATTCTGTGTCCCTCAGTAACGATTCTGTGTCCCTCAGTAACAATTCTGTGTCCCTGAGTAACAATTCTGTGTCCCTGAGTAACAATTCTGTGTCCCTGAGTAACGATTCTGTGTCCCTCAGTAACAATTCTGTGTCCCTGAGTAACAATTATGTGTCCCTCAGTAACAATTCTGTGTCCCTCAGTAACAATTCTGTGTCCCTGAGTAACAATTCTGTGTCTGTCCCTGAGTAACAATTCTGTGTCCCTGAGTAACAATTCTGTGTCCCTGAGTAACGATTCTGTGTCCCTAAGTAACGATTCTGTGTCCCTAAGTAACGATTCTGTGGCCCTAAAGTCTCTGTGGCCCTAACTCTGTCCCTAGTACACAGAGGTCTGTCTCTCTTGAATGACCGGAGGCTAATGGAGAATTCTAAGATGGCCGCGATTTATAGCTCCACCATTACACAGTGCTGGCTGGCTGGCTGCTGATTGGCTAATGCGATCACATGTCATGAATGAATGCATTATGGGTCAGCGCGCCTTGTCTGCGCGCCTTCCCAGAGATCCCCGCTCCGTCGCCACACATGTCGCCTCCATTTTTGGGAAAATTCGATTCGCGCATCCGAAGTTTGCTAATTTTCGGATTCGGCGCGAATCGAATTTTTCCTGATCTTCGAAACGAATTCCACTTCACCATGTTCGATTCGCTCATCTCTAGCTATAATCTATGGTTTAATTTAAATTGATGAGTGAAAGGCTTTCAACATTGACTATGGATATTGTTTTGCAGATTCATGCCGTTTTAATGCTTGATTGATTTAGTGTCTATTTACAGACAGTACCATCTTTTATATTTAGCAGAAAATTCATTTGAATTAATTTTTATGTAGTTTTCAATAAAAATATAAATTAGTAGAGCAAATATCCTAATACGTAAAAAATTACAACTACCTGCTTTCAGAAAATATATTTTGTTAATTTTTCATGTTTTTTATGTTTAGGATGTAAACATACAATTTGTAACACTTAATATTTGTTTACTTAACTTTAGTCATGTAACACTGCATTGTTTTCTCCTTTCTGTATTTACAACTTGCAACCATTGGGGGGCAAGTGTCAGGCAACAGAGCCCCTAACCACCAGGTTGATTTACAGTTGTGTTTTAAATAGCCTGTATTGTAAAACTTCTGACTAGCACTATAACAAAATACATACACATCTTAATGAGTCAAAGAAAAGGCACCACTCGCAATCTCCCAAGAAATGCACTGTATATTTTCATTCTGCAGGATTAGTAAATAAGTTAAAACCTAGTTCTGGACCTTCTTAAAAAAAAAAAACCTTCCTCTACAAACATTCTGCTAAGAAAGCACCCAATATTAATTGTTTACATTATTTGATTATTTGTAGAACATATTTTACAATCAATTATATAAAACAAACATATACACGTGTGGTCTTGTAATAATAAAATGGCCAAAAACAATTATAGTGACCAATACAGCAATTTTATATGCCATTTAGAAAATATTTTTGTCTAACTAAAATATTCTCCACAAGCTAAGCAATTTTATAATCATCAGTTATGTTAGAAAACAATAATATTTTATTTAAATTCAACTGCAAAGTAATTAAAATGGAATGTAATATTTAGTTCACATTAAACTGTGGGGTACATTGACATTTATTGTGTTAGCCTGTCAAGCATGTCACCAGAATTGCATTTCAAAATGTTATAATTACGGCATTCGTAAATCGAGATTTTATGTTCTGCAAATGCGTTACCACTGAAAAGAAAAGATAGGCAATAAAATGTACACATCAGGGATGTAGTTACTCTAGAATTCCAATCAAAACAACGGCTAGCTATTGGTAGTATTGTTTCACTTACTTGTAATATATGATCTCCCGGAGTTGTGACTGTTTAGAAACTCCTTGCTGTGAGCCTGAAGTGAATCTACCTTTATCTGTTAGTTAAGGTTGTCTGCGTGACTACTTGTACTTTTGCTAAATTACCGTATAGTGTCAGTTTGTACTCTCTTTGTAACTTTCCAGAAAATATTAAAATTGTGTGTTTCAGTTCTTTAACCACTTGCCCTCCTGAGGATTTACCCCCTTCCTGACCAGGCATTTTTTTGCTATTCTGGCGTTGCACTATTTCAACTAGTAATTGCGAGGTCATGCAATGCTGTACCCAAACAAAATGTATGTCCTTTTGTTCACACAAATAGAGCTTTCTTTCAGTGATATTTGATCACCTGTGCACTTTTTATTTTTTGAGCTAAAAAAAAAAAAGACTGTAAATTTTGAAAAAAAAACTATTTTTTTACTTTCGGCTATAAAAAATATATAGAAAACTCAAAGTTAGTCATAAATTTAGGCCAAAATGTATTCTGCTACATGTCTTTGGTAAAAAAAATCCCAATAAGTGTATATTGATTGCTTTGTGTGAAAGTTATAGCATCTACAAACTACGATATAGATACTGCAAATTATGCCATTTTTTACTATACAGAACTGCACTAGTTTCACTGACAATTGCGCGGTCATGCAAAGCTATACCGAAACAAAATTTATGTCCTTTCTTTCACACAAATTGAGCTTTCTTTCGGTGGTATTTGATCACCGGTGTGCTTTTAATTTTTTGCACTATAAACAAAAAAAAACGTAAATTGTGAAAAAAAAACAATATTTTTTACTTTCGGCTATAAAAAATATATAGGAATCTCAAAGTTAGTCATAAATTTAGGCCAAAATGTATTCTGTTACATGTCTTTGGTAAAAAAAAATCCCAATAAGTGTATATTGATTGCTTTGTGTGAAAGTTATAGCATCTACAAACTATGGTATAGATACAGCAATTTACGCCATTCTTTGCTATACAGCGCTGACAACTGCACGGTCATGCAATACTGTACATAAATTTATGCCTTTTTTTCACAAAAATAGAGATTTCTTTTGTTGGTATTTTATCACCTGTGTGCTTTTTATTTTTCACGCTATAAACAAAAAAAGACTGAAAATTTAGAAAAATAAATATTTCTCATTTCTGTCATAAAAAATATAAAAAAACCTCAAATTTTGTCATAAATTTAGGCCAAAATGTACTCTGCTACATGTTTTTGGTTAAAAAAATCCCAATAAATTTATATTGATTGCTTTGTGTGAAAGTTATAGCATTTACAAACTATGGTATAGATTATGGAATTTACACAGCTTTTGCTCTGACTGCCTATCACATTTCTTGAGGTGCTAAAATACCAGGATAATACAAACACCCCCAAATGACCACTTTTCGGAAAGTAGACACCCTAAGCTATCTGCAGAGAGGCATACTGAGTCCATGGAAGATTAATTTTTTTCCACAAGTTTTTGGAATATGACAAAAACTTTTTTTTGTTTTTTTTACACAAAGTTGCCACTTAAATGATATATTGCTCACACAAGCCATGGGTATATCTGGAATTACACCCAAAAATACATTCTGCTACTTCTACCGAGTATGGGGATACCACACGTGTGAGACTTTTTGGGAGCCTAGCCACAGACAGGAGCCTGAAATCCAATGGCCACCAAGCCTGAAGGTGCGTAACTTCCTCATTTCACTTCCTCGCTACCTATCACAGTTTCAGAGGCCTTGAAATGCCAGAATAGCACCAACAAAATCTGAAAAATACTCACCATTTATCTTATCAAATTCTTTGGGGTGTCTACTTTCCAAAAAGGGGTCATTTGGGGGGGTTTGGTGCTATCCTGGCATTTCAGAGCCTCCGAAACTGTGTTTCAGGGACCATCGCGACGCATGGGTCTACACAGGCGTAGGTGTCTGCCAAGACGTGTAGGTGGCAGGGCACTAGGACCCAGGCGCACCTGTCGTCTTGACAGTACTAGGCAGGCACTAGGACCTAGGCTAGGCCTGTCAAGTGCAGGGCGGGCTATTTAAACCAGCTCTGCACAAACACTTGTTGCCGAATGGTCTTTGTATGCTGTTACCTCTGTTGTGAGGACCTTGATCTGGATTGTTTGACCTTGCTGCCTTCTCCTGTCCTGACCCTTGGCCTGCCTGACTCTGCTCCTGGATGTTCCCCTTTAAATCTGATCTTTTGGTATTGACCCTGCGTGTGACCCGACTATCCTTTGCCTACCGTTTTGTTCCTCACCGACCCGCTAGTTACCGACCCGGCCTGTATGACTTTGATTTAGCTCATCCATCCATCAATCCTGCAAGGATCACTAGGCTCCCTCACATCAGACTCTTAGCCCCCTGGAGCTCCTGTCAGACTCCTCTACCCCTGTTGGAGATACCTAGCAGCTGCGACCTGGTACCGGAGTGCTCCAAGTCCATCCCCACCATCAGGGGCCCTGGTGAACAAGTGTTCTGGTGCTTAGACTCCGCACTCTGGGGAGCCTCTGCCAGGGGATTGATAGAGGTGCTGTCAGGCGGTCCATTACACTGTGATAGGTAGTCAGGAAATGTGATGAGGAAATAAAGCCCTTTAAAAGCCTGAAGGTGCTTAATGGATTTTGGAGTCCTGTACTTGGCTAGACTGCCAAAAAGTCTCTCACATGTGGTATCCCCATTCTCGGAGAAGTAGCAGAATGTATTTTGGGGAGTAATTCCATGTATACCCATGGCATGTGTGAGCAATACATCATTTAAATTACAATTTTGTGTAAAAAAAATGTTTTTTTTTTAAATTTTCCAAAAACTTGCGGTAAAAAAATAAATTCTTCTATTGACTCAACATGCCTCTCAGCAAATAGTTTAAGATGTCTACTTTCCAAAAAGGGGTCATTTTTTTTTGGGGGGGGGGCATTTTATGCCCAGCATTAGAAGTTTATGCCATGCATCACTCACTCTTCTAAGCACCTGAAGACCAAGCTTTTTCTGAAACTTTTTGTTCACGTAAAAATATCAGTATTTTTTGCTAGGAAATTACTTTGAACCCCCAAAAATTATATATATTTTTAAAGTACACATCCTAGTGAATAAAATGGTGGGTGCTGAAATTTTCTGTGTCACATAATACTCACGCAGACTTTTTTCAAACGCCAATTGTTTGAAAAAAATACACTTTTTTTACATTTAATGCACAAAAACACAATATATTTGCCAGTTACCATTTTAGATTTACAGAGGAGGTCTAGTGCTAGGTTTACTGCACTTGATCTGATGTTCACGGCAATACCTCACATGCATGGTGAAACCGCTGTCAACATACTGGCACGAGGTCAATGTTCGTGGGGGGGCGAGAGTGCTTTTTTTTTTTTTTAAGTTATTTTGATTTTTTTTATTATTTTTACACTGTCCCTTTCATTTTTTTTTTAGTTCACTTTTAATGCTATCACAGGGAATGCAAATATGCCCTATAACTTCAATGGGCATTGTCATATTTTTTTTTATAAATCTGGGGTCTATCAGACTCTGAAAATGGAGCTGTTTATATCCTGTGAAAAGGAAGTGATGAAATGCTCGTTGCTTCCGACTTCTTAGACTATACAGATGATTGGCACCATTCCAGTCTCCAATCAGCTCTATGGTCAGCTGGCAGAAACACCGGCTGCATTCTCAGATTCCCCCGATGGCACGGGACAGCCCAAGAAGGCTGTGGAAGGCAGTGGGGGAGGTGGGGGAGCATCTTCTCCCACTGCTTGTAAAAGCAATTCTGCAGCTAAATGGCCACTAGGATTGCTTTTACATGAAAGCCAATCGCCGACTGAAAAAAACGATGCAGCTGCAGGCATCATCCTGATATAACCACTCAAAGTCCAGTGGTGTACCAGTATGTCGCTGGTCCTTGTTGGGTGTATATGCTAAGTTTTTTTTTTTTTTTATGCAGCCTATGGGCTGAATGAAAAAAAGAGAAGAAATCTCTGCCAGAAAAAGTGTTTGGTATGCCATTAGAATATACCTCCCTGCATCCACTTACATCTAATGGTGGGCACACATGAAATGTGCCAACAAATATTATAAAATATATATGCTGAAGCATAGGGGCCTTCCACCAACTGGCCACCCCAGGTCCCCATGTTTCGGCATATATGCTCTTTTTTTAACTGCGGATGAAAATTTCATCCAACAACACTGCACACACCTACTTATGTATATTCTGAGAGCAAGACCCTGCGGCTGTCAGAATAAACAAGTCTGTGCTGCAGCTGAATGACATGCCTGCAAAGAAAACAGCAATGAATAGCAATAAAACAGTAATATAGTAGAACAGTAACAACAACGACAACAACAAAAAAACTATAACTATTTTTGGTTTTTAAAAAATTTTTTGGGGGGGGATTTGTACTTTTTATTTTTTAAGCTTTTTTTACTTTTTTTTTTTAAACTTTAACTTTTTAAAACAGATTATAGGGTCTCTCAAAATGCGATAGTCAGTTCCCTGACTATCTAACATATTTTGAGACCCTGTGTGCGCACAATCCATTTTCGTCCCCAAGATCGACGCGGTTATTTTCAGTGTACTTTCGAGACAGACTATGTTTTATTTTGCTTGGTAAATGGACAACTTTATTTATTTTTGAGCATTCACCTGTTCAGTTGCTTTGAATGCAATACCCTTTTGATACATCCCTGTGCAGACTGTTACCTTTGTATTGCCCCCTAGTACCTGGTGACATTTAGGGTATATTCACACTAGATGAACTGACATTCATTGATCAACATATGCCAGCACATACAGATTGGAAGATCAATGTATTGCAATAGGTGCAGTTGAAACCAGTGCGTTGAGCTACACTGATGTGCACCTGCCTGTGCTGAAAAAAAATTTAGATCATGCACTTCTATTTTTCAGCGCAATGTGGCGCAACACATGTAAGCACAACAAATGCAAGGGTCAATACAATCAGTTAAGCTTTTTTTTTTAGGAACAAAGTTTAGAGAGGTTGAAAAAATATAGAAAAAAGTATTGGAGCATTTTACAATGCAATGCAGCATTGTTCAAAGCTCTCTGTCAGGAGCACAGATACCAGTTGAATGGAGTAGTGGCAAACAGTGTTGTGTCTATTTGTGCTATTTGCATGTGCTGTACAGTGAGGTAAACAGAGTTCAATAACTCTGAAAAACAAAATTTGAGCTGTGTACTGCCACTAACTACAAAATCACAAATCCTGACTATCAGGCGGTCCAAGTCTAACACTTGTCAGCCTCCACATAAACAGCTTGTTTTCATTAACCTTGCAGCACTAACAGACACAGCCTGTCTGTTCCCCAGGCTCTCGAGTCCTGGCGCTGAGTTCCAGGTGATCTTAAATTGCAAAAGAGAATTGCAAAACTCGAGCTGGACAACATATCAGAGGTCTCCTAAAATGTATGAGAGGAGCCTAGAAGATGTGAAAAACCCGCAAATGGACTTTTCCAGGCTCCCTTTGAGACTTTCTGCTACAGTCAGAATGGAGCTTTAGACTTTCTTCCTCTGTAATTTCCTGATTTCATGGTAAAATCACAGCAAATTTACAGATTTTGGGAAGAAATTGTGTCACACCTGTCTAAGTTATGGACAATAACTTAAGGCATACGTGCATTGAGTTCATTCATGAACAATTAGTAAATGATAAACATCAAGTATTTTATATTATGTAATTATTTCTTGAAATATTTACCAGCTTGAAAACCTGCTACCTTACTGTTTGCCTGGTGTTTTGTTGAGAGACGATACGTGCTTTTTCTGTCTGATCAAAAACCCGCTGAGTGAACAATTCAAACCATGACCTCATTCCGTTATTACCTCTCCCCACCTCCCACCACTCCACTGTTCAGCAGTGTATTTAGAAGTCTCTTACCAACACGTGCCGTACTTCTCACATGGAGCTGAGAAATCAGTTAAACACATTAAAACCAAATATATTTGTATAGGTGAAGTGTTTTTCTGATTAGCAGGTCACAGCCCTGTAATAACAGCAAAAACAAGTTTGGTCAACATTATGTTTAAACATGCTATAATTATTTACATTTTATATAATGTATGTAATGAAAAGGGGAATGTTTCATTAAAAACAATTTATAGTCATATTGATGAGGAAGGAAGGAGGGAGAAACCAAGGAAGGCAAAATCTAAGCAGATTAAACTTCAACCTTAAAGCGTATTTTCACTTTTGCAGACAAATTTGAGAAAACCCCTTATGTTTGTTATGTGTTCTCAGTCACACAGCATGCCTACAATTAAAAAACATATATATTTTTCTTACCTTTTATATGCTTCTCAGGAGAAGTTGTCATGGCTGGCTATACAAGGTTTTTTGAACAATGTTAGCATGAGCCTGTCCCAAGTCTGCCCTCATTAACATGCAATGCAAGTAGCTCAGACTCTACATCTTTAACCCTCTGTTAGGACAGACAATGTTCAAATCTAGTTGCCTAGGTATCTAGTTAGATACGGTAAGATCTGCCTGCACAGCACAGACTAGGATATAGCAAACACAGCTGCCCAGCCCCCTCATCAAGATGATTTTTCATTGCTGTAGGATTCAGAATAAGGCATCTAAAAAAGGTATATATTTTTTAAGCTATGCTCTGTGAATGGGGACATGTAATAAGTATAAAGTAGGTGTTATCTCAATTTGGCTGCAAAAGTGGAAATACACTTCAAGCTAAAAGAAGAAAGTCTTTTTAGGCAAAACTTAGAGAAATACTTGTTTGTATTTTTGTTACACGCCTCCCTTATTTATGCACCTTTTCTCTTAAATGCAAAGTTTGTTTTGTCGTGAGATTTGAGGGGCCAATGTTCTTTGTGTGATCTATTTCCCCTATTAGAATTGAAATGGGACCCTCAAAGCTTATGTCAAGACAAAATGAAAACAACACATCTCCGTAATACATGATCATATTTTATCACATAGGGCTGCCCGCACAGGAATTGCACTGGAATGTTTTACGCGTTCCTGTGCAATTCACAAGCAGTTCTGTGTAGTGTGATTTCCGACCATTCATTTTGAATGGGCTAAAATCGCACTGCACCGCACCAAAAGTAGTTCATGCACTAATTTTAGAAACACACTGCAACCAGATCACATGGCATTTGTGACTTGCATTTGGTTTTTTTTAATTTACTATTGACACCCACTGCAGATCGCATCTGCAGTGCGGTTTGAACACAGTGTGGGAAACATGCACGAAGCGGTTTCACACATAGCGTTCTCATGTGAACCAGTTCTCAAGTACAGAAAAATTCCTCTTGATCTACCAAAGGTGCAGCATGCAGGACTTTTGGTGCACTTTCAGAAAATTTACCAATAGAGCCAGACATAATGGAAGTCTATGGAAAACTGCAGATAACGTGCAGGTACACTGTGCTGGATCCTCACTGCAGCAATCCACAACGTAACAGTTTGAAAGTGTTTATACTAATCCACCATTTTTTTTTAATTTCTTTTTTTTTAAAAGCACAAAAGAGAAGAAAAAAAACACCAATTTTTAAAGAAGACCCTTTAGTTATTATCACAGTAGACATCAAAAAAGCAATTGATAATATTAATTTCCAATATTTTTAGTGATGCAAAAAAAAAACACGTTTTTTGGCCCTGTGATAGATCTTTTTTCAAAACATGTACTTCTCCCCTACTGAACAGTTGGTTACATTGGGCTATATCTCTGAAATTATAATCTGGTTAAAGTTACTTGTGAGGGATTCTATCTTTTGCCATTACTTTTCATCTTAGCCATAGAACCTCTTTCTAGATTTGTCAACAGTTGATCCACCCTGACTGGCATTGAGATGGGTAAAGTAACTCTGAGAGTTGCACTGTTTGCAGATGATATATTAATATTTAGGTTTAGTCAAGCTTCAGACATGCCAGTCTTGCAACATATTTTAATGCCTTTCAAGCCTCTTAATTGCCCTTAATATGTTTGCAATCAAAAGAGTGGATCCCTATTTACATAACTAAGTATTAATACAGGGCAAGAACCCTCATCATTATATCATATATTAAACTATCCCCCTTTTATCTCTAAAATAGTGAAATGGAAGCATGGATGAACCTGCCCATTTCTCTCTTTGGGAGATGTCACCTATTTAAAATGGGTTGCTTTGCCGGATTATTATATCCTTTACAAGTAATACCTCTTCTAATCAAGCATTCAGATGTTAAAAAAGCTTTAGTCTCATTTTTATGGCGTATGAAAAAAACACGTATCGCTCTGGCAAAACTCTATCTCCCAAAGAGTGCAGGGGAGTCGGGTCTCCCAAACATTAGAATGCAGAAATGATCATGTGTGCTTAGATTAGAGATGTCTCTTGGAATATTCAGTCTATACAAATAACCTATTTGAAACTGAACTAGTGTCTCTCTACAACTTACCAGCTGTCCTGCACAGTAAACGTCCTGTTCCACCCAAGGAACTGCAACATAATTTATTTATTCGGGACCTCTAATTGCTTGGTGTGAGATACGGAAACATCTAGGCCTTTCCTCAGCCATCTCTAAATACCTTTCTATACATGGTAACCCCATGTTTACTCCAATTATAGACCATAAGGCCTTTGCTACCTGGAACTCTAGTGGGCTAAAGCATTGTTAAAGGTAATTTTTTTTTAATTATTAAAATAATAAATATGTTATACTCACCAGCTTTGTACAATGGTATTGCATAGAGCGGCCCTGAACCTCCTCTTCTGGAGTCCCCTGCCAGCGAACTTGGCTTCTGCTCTTCAGTACATGCTCTCTCCCGAGTTGTGTGTGTCTATGGAGCCGAGCTCCATAGACACAAACAGTGGGGCCTACCCCCACCCCCCACTTCAATCTCAATGCATATGGTAGACAGCAGCAGGAGCCAATGGATCCTGCTGCTGCTCGAGTCCTGTGTGAAGAGGAAGAGAACAGAGAAGAGATGAGGCAGTGCACAGCACTGGATCTCTTCTCCCCTCTTCCTCTTCACACAGGGAAGGGGGAGGACAGAAAGCCATAAAATGTTTTTTACCTTAACGTGAGAAATGCATTAGGGTAAAAAAAAACGTTTTGGCTTTAGAACCACTTAATTATGCTGTTGTGTCTCTTCCATTTAAATTCTTGCCAGCTAAAATCTTTTTCTGAAATGCCCCTAGGAATTTAGGTTGCCATCTCTTTATATAAAGAAATAAAGTTAACAAAAGCATCTCTGATGACAGTGCATATTACAAAATACAAGACAATACTATCATGAGTCAGATATCACATATTAGCACACAGTCGGTAAGAAGTAACATGTACCACAGTGATATTGTTAATTCCATAGCTATTAGGCAAAACATTGTCTTACACTCTCATCAGCTCTAGACAAAAGGGCACTAGCACTTAGGGTACATAGTTGCTTTTATTCTTAGGGAGAATAAAAACGAAAGGAATATGAACGATTTCAAAAAGTCAAAGAACAACACTTCAATAGAACCATAAACTATTGTCCAAATTCTTCTCGGATTGTGAGGTCAGTGGGTAGAAGTCCATATATCATCATACACAACAGTGGACCATAAGTGGATCCAACAGGCCTACTTACTGGTGAATTTCCAAAGAGCATGCAAAAGCCAATCTTACCAACTCCCTAGGCAGACTGAACCTTTATAAAATATGCTTCCCCTAGGATCTTCTATGACTAGTTTGCTAAGAGCACCGATAGCTGATAGTGATTTAGTTAACCTACCCTCACCTGTTTATTAATTTTTTCCTCCCTTTTTTAAGCTTGTAACTGCTAAGTTTTTTATATATTTTGAATTATATCTATGTACTTTACCTTGGGGGTGACCTTCATCCACATTTATACCGAGTTCAGTCAGGGTATTTCATACTAACAAGGGCTTTGATTTTAATTTTTTGCATCTCAATGTGTCTTCTGGCCTTGGTATTTATGTTTATATCACTTCTAGCATTGTTCATATTATGTCACATGCCTGTGTTGCTACAGTTGTGATGGTATTCTATTACCAGTCTTTTCTCTTTATTTTATATTGATGTAATTTTCGAAGAATAACAACAATTTTGCTAAAAAAAAGGGCAGACTTTTTACCTCCATATACAAAAAGGAACTTTTAACTAGAGTGCTATGTACATAATTGTAAACATATTTGTTAGGGGAATTAAAATAAAGTATGGCTTTTTCTGCAATAAATTATGGAAGGGTTAAACTCTTGCCAGTTTATTTTTCTTTGTCCCATTGGTTAGATTCCACTTTCTGTCTCAGAGGTAAAACAGGATGTTAGAGGAAAAAGAGGAATTTTTTTCTAAGACAGTTGTCCCTAGAGCAGGTTTCCCCATTGAAAGGTTTCAAATAAAATACAACTTTTACAGTGGGACTAGCCCTTCTCTACTTTATCACAAATTTGAAAAATAGGTTTTGCCTATGGATACAATTTAAGATCATGATATACACAAGACTATTCAACATCATCATAAGCCCTTTCAGCATTTTATTAATGTTCTCACTGGACATATTTGCTTATAATTTTAAAATAATATCAATGGCATTTTAGGAAGGTCATTTTTTTTTGGCTCAAAGAAGCTCATTATTAAGAGAGGCAAACATGTATACAATACAAAGGAGTGGTACAAATAATACCATACCATAGTGCAATACAGAAGAAAGACAGGTCCCATGTAAATGCAGAGGAGCATCAAGTCGGTGAGGAGCTACTGAATTGTTCTCTCATCAGAAAGGGCAAGACATAGATTATTCAAATCCTAGTGACAAGCATACTTCTGTGATAGCCCATACACAAGCAGAGGTTTGAATTGCAATGATAAGTAACAGAACGAATGACTGTTTACATACAGTATGTAGTATAGACATGAAGCAATGCAGTATACAAAAAAAAGGGGGGAGGAGAAATAACAGTTAAAAATCTTCAGACTCATCTTCGTTACATGTAGAGGGTTGCTCTAACCATCTGTCCCATATCTTATTGTATTTAGCTGGACACCTTCTGTGAATATAAACAACTTTTTTGTAAGGTTGAGTGAGATTAATATGGCAATCCAGTGCTGGATTGTTTGGGGTGTTTTTTTTATTATTATATCTTTTATTAAATTTTTTCAACACAAAAAGAGTATCTAATCACACAAGAATAAAAAGAACTCCACCAATACATAAATTCCATTTGCATCAGCTTATCCCCCCCACCCTTCCTCCCACCCTCCCTTCTTCCAGTTACCCTATTCTATAGCCAAATTCCTTGTTTCTATCCGTTCTCATGATTATCTATCTACTGTATATCTGTATCCGTTCCCTTCTATCTCCTTCTTTCTGTCGGGTACTCCATTAGAACTCCCTCTAATACTCTTTCACCTATATTTCAGCCAGTTCCAGATATCTTTTAGATGTTTTGAAAATTAACCATCTACTTCATGTTTTCCTAAATTTTTCTGTTCTGTCTTCCTCAGTATGACACAACTACACCATCCTGTAGATATTTTCCACTCTGTTAACCCAGTCATTTATTCTTGGTGGATCTGGGGCTAGCCAGAATTTGGGAATCAAGCTCTTAGCCACACTGATTAGATGATATAGTACCTTGTTCTTATGTAGTTTTACTAAAGGTTAAAATTTATAAAATTAACATGTCCACGGGTCTCTGTACAGTAATCCCACATATTTCCTGAATACATTGTAATATTACCTTCCAGTAATCCTGTATTTTTGGGCAATCCCACCATATGTGTACCATTGTTCCCTTTTCCCCACATCCTCTCCAACATAAAGATGAAATATCTACTTGTTGTTTATGTGCCTTACTCGGTGTAATATACCATCTAGCCAAACATTTATAATTAATTTCAATTGTGCTCATATTCATAACCTCTTGTGTTAATTTGAATATTTTATTCCTTTGTTGCTCGTTCAGTTTTGTTCCAAGCTCCTGTTCCCATTTTTCCAAGAACTGGGGAGCATTGGTACCCTCCATATCCATAAGAATCTTATAAATCCTGGAGTTGCCCTGTTTAGGAACTGTAGTTACACTCAGCAGTTTTTCAAATGGATACAGATCCTTCGACGTCCTCAGTGGTTGTGGGAGCATTGAGACAAAATTACCTAATTGGCCATACCGCCACTCATCTAATGTGAAAAATACATCTTTTTTTTTTTTTTTAAGTCTGAAAAAGTGTGCAATTTCCCCTTATTCGGTATATATTTCAAACGTGCGTTCTTATCTTTCATCCATTTCTCAGAAATATTATCCTGCCCTGGGGGAAAACACTCAGTTCCCGCCAAGGGAGTCTTAACTGAATTGTATTTTCATCTCTTGTTTATACATTCTATCCCAAACACTTAAAACTTTCTTTGTCAGTGGACTAATATTCACATCTAATGTGTGAAATTTATGTGGTACCCAAACCATCTTCCCTAACTTTGCCTTACTCAAAATCCCTTCCATATTCACCCAACCTTTCCCTTGTGAATTAAATATCCAATCTATTATTCGTTATAATATCACCGCTTGATAATATTTCTTAACATTAGGCATACCCAAGCCCCCAATCCCTTTTGCCCTACACAGTAACTCATCCCTAATTCTCGGTCATTGGTTTGCCCAGATAAACTTAAGTATCATCTTCTTTATTACCCCGAAAAATAGATGTACTGGGAGCATGTGAAACTTATACAGGATTTTTGGTATTATCACCATCTTTACCAGATTTATACGACCTATCCAGGAAGTTCCACTTTTTTTACAGTCTCCCCAGCTCCTCTTTTATTTCCTTTAATAATGGGATATAATTTGCCTGGTACAGTGCTTTTATTGAAGGAGTTTGTTTTATTCCCAAATAGCCTATTTCCTTTTCCCTCCAAGTAAATGGAAAGTCTTTTTGTAGACCCAGCTTCTCAACCTACATATATTGATGTTTAATTTGATAGCTCGCCGTACTGTTTTAATAAGCTCATTAAATTAGGCAACGTTATTCTAGGATTTACAATATAGAACACCGCATCTTTTATTCCTGCTATGTCTACACACTTTCTTACCCTCACCAGGACAGGTTCCAGGGATCAAACAAATAATAAAGGAGAAAGTGGACATCCTCGTCTGGTTCCGTTAAACATTTTAAAGAAATGAGAGAGGGATCCATTCCGCCGCTGAAAGAGTGCTATAAAGCCCTTTCTTCCAACTTAACATTTTAGGCCCTATTCCTAATACCTCTAGCGTATCGATCATGAATCCCCAGTTAACCCTGCCAAAAGCCTTTTCGGCGTCAAGTGACAGGAATAATGTTGGCAGTTTCTCTCTTTTTACCCTTTGTAGGAGGAGCAATGATCTCAGGCCATTGTCCCTACCTTGTCTTCCAGGAATGAATCCTACCTGATCCAGGTGTTTCCACTCCAGCATCAACTCCTTCAACCTGGTTGCCAATACCTTAGCGTACAATTTGGTGTCCGTGTTTATTAAGGATATGGGCTTGTAACTGGCACACTGTTTGCAATCTTTCCCTTCTTTGAGTATAATCGTTATATGTGCCTGCAATGACTTCTCCCTCATTTCCAGCCCCTCCCCTATTGCATTCATATATCCACACATTTTAGGGACTAGGAGATCTCAAAATTTTTTATAATAACCCATAGTATATCCGTCCAGACCAGGGCTTTTTGCTATAGCCGTATTTTTCAGGGCCATGGTGATTTCCTCAGGGGTAATAGGTCTCTCTAGAACCTCTAAATTTTCTTCTGCTATTCTTGGCAACTCCACTTCAATTAAATATTTCTGTCTGTTTTTCTTCTTTTCCACTTCCGTTTCCTTTTGGTTTCTAGGGCTCACATCACACAGCCAGCTATAATATTTTTGGAACCTCTTGGCAATATCAGTGATGGCATTCACCATTTCCCCTTTGTCTTTAATTTTTTTAATAAAGTTTTTGGATTTCTTTTCTTTTAGCTTCCTCATCAAGTATTTTCCAGGTCTATTCCCCAACTGATATCTTTCTTTTGAGACCCTGTTGAATATCCTTCTTGACTCCTGTTCCATAAGATCTTTTAATTCTTCTCTTTTAATACTTATCTTCTGATATACATCTGTACCTGTCTTCTTTTTATGTGACTGTTCTAACTTGTAGAGCTCCTCCATCACTGTCTTTATTTGTTTCCCTCATTCTTTCTTTTTTTCTGCTCCCATCAAAAGCAATATTCCTCTGATATATGCTTTATGTGCCTCCCAGATTGTAGCCACCGACACCTCCTCAGTCTCATTGAGCTCAAAAAATTGCTCAATTTCCTGCCTTAACCTTTTCTCTAATTCAGGATCCTGTATAAGCATCTCATTTAGTCTCCATATAGTTTTCTTAACCTGATCCCCCTCCTACCCATAGTCTCATTGTGACAGGAGCATGATCAAAAATAGACATAACCTCTATGTTGACACTAAACAATGACATTATATAGTCTAGTCTTGAATACGATCCTTGTACCTGAGAGAAGAAGGTGTAATCTCTTACACTTGGATGTTTTTCTCTCCAAGTATGGGTCAGTTGACACTGATATAATAACCTCTTCAATAATTTGGATTTCTTACCCCCCCACCCCCACCCCCTCTCTGCGTACAAGATGATGCATCCATCTGAGGATCCAAACACAGGTTTAAATCTCCAGCCACAACCAGGCTACCTTTTTTAAATTCACAATGTTTTCTTAACACTCCCTCCAAGAATGTTACTGGATTTTTATTTGGGCAGTAGCGAATAACTAGTGTATATTCAGATCCTTGTAATTTTCCACTCAGAAATATAAATCGGCCCTCTGGAGAGTCTGCATAGTACCATGTTGCATAGTACTTTGTGTATAACTTAACATTTGTATCATAGGTTATATGTGTCTCTTGAAGAAACACTATGTCTATGGAGGGTTGGTGAATTTCCCTAAGTATCTTATGTCTTTTTGTTGGGGAGTTTAACCCTTTAACATTATAAGTCATAAACTTAATGTTCAGACCCCTCCCCACCTTTCAATTTCCATTCTGGCAACAAAAAGTGTTTCTTGAAGAAAAATATGCAAATGTTTATCACTATCTCAATTAGGAAGAAGTCCGAGTAGACCTTGTTTAGAGCACAGGGTTAGTGGGGAGCCCATGCAGTCATGGAGAAACCAAACCACCTGAGTCCATAATAGATGATAGAAAGAACCATTAGGGTCCCCACATCTGGAGCAGTAGAGGCTATGTTGCGGCAGATACTTTGCTAAGCAAATAGGATTTAGATAAGCTCAATGTAAAATATACAGGTGGGTGAGGTGATCAGAAAGTTTTGGGGAGACCAGTTTGCTAGATTCTAAAACATCCTTCCATTCATCATCCTCCAGCTTCCCCACATCCGCCACCCATTTAGTTTTCAACTGGTAAGCTAAGTCAGAAGCCGTCGGATGATGGAGGGAATTATAGAACACAGATGTTAGCTTTTTGGAGTCATCACCTAAGCATACATCCAATAAATGAAGAGACTTGATTTGGTAACGAGTCCCCAGATTGGGTATGCAGTGCATGACAGAGTTGGAGATAATGAGAGAACATTGAGTTAGGCAATGCAAATTCAAATTCAAGATCTTGAAATGATTTGACACCACTAGTTGTAATCATTTGGGATAGATATATAACTCTCTTATCAATCAACAACTCATAGTCAGGTATAGTGAGCAGTTATTGTAAATAAGAGTTACCCTGGAGGGGAGTATGAGCATGTAAGGGAGGGGTTTTGTCGTACGATGGGCCAATTCTCATATTTTACAGTGGTGGTAGACCAGATCCCTGCAACCTCCCAGATAGGCGGGATCATATGTATCACTCAGAAGGGTCTGATAGGGATGAGCCACCAACCCATTAGTACATGAGCAAGCCAGAGAGATACAGTAGTCTTTATCCTCTTTGTCAAAGTGACAAAAGTGGGACAATTGAGCAGCTAAGTAATATAAGTTGAGATCTGGAAGAGCAGTACCACCCAAGTCTAAGGGATTCTTCGGGGTCTGCATGGATAATTTGAAGGTCACTTTTTTGTAAAAGTTTTCTTTTTCACTTGGATAGACACTTGTATAGACATTCCCCTGCTGCACTTACAGCAAAATATTGAACCATTTTTTTCTTGAGATGAAATGTTTTTATATAAATCACTGTAGTTTTCCTAGATATTTTATCGTCGTATATAATGTAAATGTTTTCCTTTGTAAACAATCTGGTTCTTCTTTCCTTATAAATGAAACAGTCAGCCCATATATTATTTTGTTCCTGTTTGCGAATGCAGTAACAGCATCACAGTTTAGAAGTGTTATAGACTGCAGCACTGAAACGTGTGATATGAAAGCAGATAAAAGCCAAATTTCTTACTCTGTATTCCAAGGTTATCGCAGTATAATATACACAGAACATTGACGTTATGATGGAGTACAATTTTTTGCAGTTAGTGGCAGGCCATGACTTTTTTCCAAGTAATTTAAAATATGACTCTTAGCAATTATTTAAATTAATTAGTGAATACCTAACAGTACCCAAGAAACAATACAAGAGCAGAACTACTGTAAAAAAAATCCACTGGTTTTAGGTGGACTTGAAAGCACATTTCCATAACGTACTTTAAATGATCGATTTTCAAATAAACTACAATAAAATTTACCCAAAAATAATATGAAATAACACATTTTATGAACCTTTCTGCATAAGTTACCCACACTACAAAAATAACCACTCAGATATACTATATGTCCTAAATCCTCAGCTGCTACCTTGAAATGTGCCAAGACCTCTTGATACAAATGATTAACGTATGAATATTAAATGTAGAGTTTTTCTATGTAAGTATATCAACACACCCCACCGATACAAATGATATGGCTTCCAGAATCCTGACTAGATCTAGTGATATGTCAGGTTTCACATTGACTTCAAAATCCTCATGCTCACCTTTATAATAATTGTAAATGCTTTAGTTCTTTTTCTTTAACTTACAAGCAGGTTTATACTTGCCAGCTCTGTGCAATAGAAGTGCACGGAGCATCCCCGTAACCTCCTTCTCACCAGTGCTCCTGACTCCTCCCTTCCTCCAAGTGCCCAAACAGAAAGTCGATCTCTATGGGGGCACTCATATGGGCTTACTATCATCATCTATGAACTCCCTTGTCACTGGCTTTGATTGATGTCAGTGGGAGCCAACGGCTCCTGCTGCCTCACACTCTCTGTGAGACCAGAGAGTGTGAGGAGAGAAGAGCTGCAAACGTTCCCAGTAAAATCCCAGTCTCTGTGCTGGGACAGATATGCATACAGTATATGTAGCCCCACAGATAAAGGCCCACTTCCGTGAGGCTGCATATATGCATACTGTTGACAGGAAGGGGATAAACATTTTCAAATCAAAACTGAAAACTTTCTTCTTTAGGCAAGAATTTGCCTATATGTTCATTTGTTTTGCTTTTCTTGCGTATCATTTGTTTTTGTTTCCTTTATAAAGCACTTTGAGAAGGTAAATGTACTAGAAAAATTATGCTCTACTCCAGTCCTCTGACATCAGCAGCAGGCTCCCTATAGTAGTGAACCACTTTTTGCATCCATCACACTAGTCCATAAAAAGAAGGGGAAAGATAGCCACTCACTATTAAAAGCCCAATGTTGGATTTATTGAAATAACCAATGAACAGACTAATCCACCTGACACAACCAACTCTATTGCATTTCACTCTTACATGGAGAGTATTTGTAGTGTCTGCAAATGAGGTCCCTTGTAGGAGTGAAATGTGTTTGGATTGGTAGTACCAGACAGACTAGTCTGTGCATTGGTTATTTCAATAAACCCAACATTGGCTTTTAATGATGAGTGGCTATCTTCCCCTTTCTTTCTAAGGGTTTTGAGAAGGTACCCTTAACTCATTCTCGATACGGTAACACATATATGCAGCATCCAGGAGGTGGGCTTTAAAACTGTGTGCTGCATATACGCTATATTGCCAAAAGTATTGGGACATCCTTCCAAATCATTGGATTCAGGTGTTCCAATTACCTTGATGGCCACAGGTGTATAAAATCAAGCACCAAGGCATGCAGTCCGCTTCTACAAACATTTGTAAAAAAATGGATCACTCTCAGGAGCTCAGTGAATTTAAGCGTGGTACCGTGATAGGTTGCCACCTGTGCAATAAGTCCATCCATGAAATTTCCTTGCTACTAAATATTCCACAGTCAATTGTTAGTGCTATTATAACAAAGTGGAAGCAACTGGGAACAACAGCAACTTAGCCATGAAGTGGTAGGCCATGTAAAATGACAGAGCAGGGTCAGCGCATGCTGAAGAGCACAGTGCACAGAAGCCTCCAACTGTCTGCAGAGTCAGTAGCTAAAGACCTCCAAACTTTGTGTGGATGGGAGATTATAGTGTGGGGTTGTTTTTTAGGAGTTGAGTTGGCCCCTTAGTTCCAGTGAAGGGAACTCTTAAGGTGTCAGCATACAAAGACATTTTGGACAATTTCATGCTCCCCACTTTGTGGGAACAGTTTGGGGATGGCCCATTCCTGTTCCAACATGACTGCGCACCAGTGCACAAAGCAAGGACCATAAAGACATGGATGAGCGAGTCTGGGGTGGAGGGACTTGACTGTCCTGCACAGAGTCCTGACCTCAACCTGATAGAACACCTTTTAGATGAATTAGAGCAGAGACTGCAAGCCAGGCCTTCTCGTCCGGCATCAGTGCCTGACCTCACAAATGCACTTCTGGAAGAATGGTCAAACATTCCCATAGACACACTCCTAAACCTTGTTGACAGTCTTCCCAGAAGAACTGAAGCTGTTATAGCTGCAAAAGGTGGGCCAATGCAATATTGAACCCTACGGACTAAGACTGGGATGCCATTAAAGTGTGTGTAAAGACAGGTGTCTCAATACTTTTGGCAATATAGTGTATGTGTTCTTGTGTTCTTCCATGCCCCCAGCACAGAGACCGGGTTATCAGCAAGAGCCCTGGGTCTCCTACCAACGTTCAGGAACCGGGATGCCCAGGCCCCGATCACCTGATCACTGTGATAGCTTTTAATTGGCTATCATAGTTGTCAGTTACTCTGCAGCCCACCCCTTGTATCTGTCTCTCCTTGCCAAGAGAGAAAAAAGTAAATCAACAAGTGTGTATAAAGAAAGAAAAAATACATAGATCAAGGTTTGATATAGGTCAGTGCCAGGGTTAGCGTTAGGGTCAGGGTCAAAGGTCAAGATCAGAGTCAAAGATCAAGGTCAGTGTATTTTAGTTAAAATAAATACATTTTTTTAAAATTACTATCAATGTCTGCTTTAGGTACGATAAAAAAAAATCAAAATGTGCTCTATTGTTTCTGAGCCCTACTACAGGTATATACAACAAATAGTATACACATACAGTGAAGGAAATAAGTATTTGATCCCCTGCTGATTTTGAATGTTTGCTTTCTCACAAAGAAATGATCAGTCTAAAAATCAAATGGTAGGTATATTGTAACAATGAGACACAGAATAGCAACAAAAAATTCAAAAGAAATGCATATCTAACAAATTATGCACTGATTTGCATGTTCATTAGGGAAATAAGTATTTGATCCCCTTCACAAAACCTGACTTAGTACTTGGTGGCAAATCCCTTGTTGGCAATCACAGAGGTCAGACATTTCCTGAAGTTGGCCACCAGGTTTGCACACATCTCAGGAGGGATTTTGGCCCACTCCTCTTGGCAGATCCTCTCCAAGTCATTAAGGTTTGGTGGCTGACGTTTGGAAACTCAAACCTTCAGCTCCCTGCACAGATTTTCAATCGGATTAAGGTCTGGAGACTGGCTAGGCCACTCCATGACCTTAATGTGCTTCTTCTTGAGTCACTACTTTGTTGCCTTGGCCGTCTGTTTTGGGTCATTGTCATGCTGGAACACCCATCCACGACCCATTTTCAATGCCCTGGCTGAGGGAAGAAGGTTCTCACCCAAGACTTGACGGTGCATTGCCCCGTCCATCGCCCCTCTGATGCAGTTTAATTGTCCTGTCCCCTTAGCAGAAAAATACCTCTAAAGCAGAATGTTTCCACCACCATGCTTGACAGTTGGGATGGTGTTCTTGGGGTCATAGGCAGCATTCCTCCTCCTCCAAACATGGCGAGTTGAGTTGATGCCAAAGAGCTCGATTTTGGCCTCATCTGACCACAACACTTTCAGCCAGTCCTCCTCTGCATCATTCAGATGTTCAGTGGCAAACTTCAGACGGGCCTGGACATGTGCTTCTTTGAGCAGAGGGACCTTACGGGCAAAGCAGGATTTCAATCCTTGTCGGCGTAGTGTGTTACCAATTGTTTTCTTGGTGACTGTGGTCCCAGCTGCCTGGAGATCATTGACAAGATCCTCACGTGTAGTTCTGGGATGATTCTTCACTGTTCTCATGATCATTGACACTCCACGAGGTGAGATCTTGCATGGTGCACCAGACCTAGGGAGACTGACAGTTGTTTTGTGTTTCTTCCATTTGCGAATGATTGCACCAACTGTTGTCTTCTTTTCACCAAGCTGCTTGGCGATAGTTTTGTAGCCCAGTCCAGCCTTATGTAGGTCTACAATCTTGTCCCTGACATCTTTGGACAGCTCTTTGGTCTTTATCATGGTTGAGAGTTTGGAATCTGATTGTTTGATTGCTCCTGTGGACAGGTGTCTTTTATACAAGTAACAAAATGAGATTAGCAGCACTCCCTTTAAGAGACTGCTTTTAATCTCAGCTTGTTACCTGAATACCTTTTGAATTTTTTGTTGCTATTCTGTCTCTCAGTGTTACAATACACCTACTATTCGATGTTTAGACTGATCATTTCTTTGTGAGTGGGCAAATATTCAAAATCAGCAGGGGATCAAATACTTATTTCTTTCATTGTGTCTGGTATCACTACAATTGTCAGGAGCAGGAACATTTATTTTAAGTTGTTCTTTGGTGGTAAATTATGGAAATAGAAAGAAATATACAGCTAAATTGAAAAAAAACTATTTTTCACTATTTTGGGCCAGATTTCCTTTGAAAATAGAAAAACAAATATCAGTTACCCTTTACCACCAAATGAAAGCCCAGTTTGTCCTGAAAAAATAAGTTATATTTCTCCTGGATTCACAACATTTTTGCAATCACATATACAGTTATACTAACACATGTCAAAGTTCCAAAACTGGGTCTGGGCATTAGGGTTTATTGTACCATCTGTCAGGAAAGAATTAAAGGTTAAACAAAAAAAAGTTATTCTTAATATTATATAAAGTGCAAATGCTAAATCACTAAATATTATTAACAAATATAATGTACAAATTTTTCCTACAAAATGAATATTGTAAATAACTATATACTGTAAATAAATACCAGTAGGAAAGAGTTAGGAGTCCAACTTTACAGTCAGAGAGGGTTTTAGAGTTAAGGCCTTTAGTGGTATTTCTGCTTGTTTTAGGGTTCTAAAAGCTGTGCACCTGCCACTGACAATGAATGTACTGTCTCAAACAAGGCTTTATTCATTAGGAAATGATGATCTTGAAGCTTGATGCACAAGCATGTCATTGCTATGTCAATACATCACACTGTCGCCCCATTCTCAAAGTGATGTGGCAAAGTAAAAAAATTGAGCCAGCATAAGTAGTAAAAAGCAGGCAGGCAGGTATCCTCACCGACACACGCTGTTGACGTCACGCCATCGGAGCATCGTGGAGCTCCGGTGGCCATCTCTTTTCAGGGACCGTTAGTCCTTTCCACCACATTTATATTGTTTAATGTTTGGATGCATCCTGCTTTATAATTATAATTAAATATATCAGACCCTACTACACTATGGGCATTTTTTTGTTCTGACCCCGTGTGGGAAGTATTATTTCTTCAGATGCCCTCCTAATCAGTGTATCCAGAGAGGGAGGTTCCTGCCTATCTGCTGACAGCAGTGCTTAAGGAGAGGGAGTTTTCCTGCCTATCTGCAGATAGCAACGTCCATCCATCCCTAAAGAGGAACCCAGGAGCATTACTATCTTCATTTATCCCTGCATCTTTTCTATCCTGTGAGGGGGCTTTCCATTCGCTAACCCAGATGGCTACCTGATGACACCATGTTTTCCCATTCATATTGCACTAATATAGTGCACGTCCGGTGAGTGTGCATTTTTTTTTTCCTTCACTGTAAGGCACCCGCACCGGTCTGTAGCAGTGGGGACTTTTTTCACCATTGAACCACCTTTATGAACATTATATCTATAATCATTCAATTTTGATATATATGATTAATTTTATTCACAATTCATAATTGATTCATTTATTGTTTATATAATATTATTTATTACGTTACATCATTTTAGCGCTGCACTATTTGTTGCTCAGGTATCCTCACCAACCTCTTGTTTTCCCATAAGTCTCTTCCTGAGCGTTTTAGGTGCTTCCTCTATATTCTTTCATAACTACGAATATTAATGAGTCAGTTGGTTAATTATTGAACATGGCAACTAGAGATGAGCGAATCGAACATGACGAAGTGGAATTCGTTTCGAAGATTAGGAAAAATTCGATTCGCGCCGAATCCGAAAATTAGCAAACTTCGGATGCACGAATCGAATTTTCCCAAAAATGGCGGCGACATGTGTGGCGACGGAGCGGGGATCTCTGGGAAGGCGCGCAGACAAGGCGCGCTGACCCATAATGCATTCATTCATGACATGTGATCGCATTAGCCAATCAGCAGCCAGCCAGCCAGCACTGTGTAATGGTAGAGCTATAAATCGCGGCCATCTTAGAATTCTCCATTAGCCTCCGGTCATTCAAGAGAGACAGACCTGTCTGTATTAGGGACAGAGTTAGGGCCACAGAGACTTTAGGGCCACAGAATCGTTACTCAGGGACACAGAATCGTTACTCAGGGACACAGAATTGTTACTCAGGGACACAGAATTGTTACTCAGGGGCACAGAATTGTTACTCAGCAGCATGAGCAGACGACAGAGGCACATGGCGCAGGGTGGCGGTGGAGGCAGCAGCAATGGAAGGCCATACAGCACCCTATCACAAAATGGAACCCACCAACAGTGTAAGGAGACCTGAAAGTGGCGATGAAGTCAGCAGCAATGGGAGGCCGTACAGGGACCCATGACACACTCTGGACCTGGCAGCAGCAAGAGGAGGCGGTACAGGGGCCCATGGCAGAGTGGCGAAGCGTAAGCAGCTTAAATTGAAGGCCATACAGAGGCCTATGTTAAAAAGTCCCCCCAGCAGCAGCGTGGGGAGACGACTATTAGTCGTCTCCCCACGCTGCTGCTGGGGGGACTTTTTAACATAGGCCTCTGTATGGCCTTCAATTTTAGCTGCTTACGCTCCGCCACTCTGCCATGGGCCCCTGTACCGCCTCCTCATGCTGCTGCCAGGCCCGTAATCTGCCATGGGCCCCCGTACCGACTCCTCATGCTGCTGCCAGGCCCGTAATCTGTCATGGGCCCCTGTACCGCCTCCTCATGCTGCTGCCAGGTCCAGAGTGTGTCATGGGTCCCTGTACGGCCTCCCATTGCTGCTGTCTCCATCGCCACACTCTGCCATGTGCCACTTTCAGGTCTCCTCACACTGCTGGTGGGTTCCATTTTGTGATAGGGTGCTGTATGGCCTCCCATTGCTGCTGCCTCCACCGCCACCCTGCGCCATGTGCCTGTCGTCTGCTCACGCTGCTGACGGCTTCCGCTTTTTAACCGAGGCCTGTGTTTGGCTTCCGAATACTGCTGCATCCACCGCCACCCTGCGCCATGTGCCTCTGTCGTCTGCTCACGCTGCTGACGGCTTCCGCTTTTTAACCTAGTCCTGTGTATGTCTTCCGAATACTGCTGCCTCCACCGCCACCCTGCGCCATGTGCCACTTTCAGGTCTCCTTACACTGTTGGTGGGTTCCATTTTGTGATAGGGTGCTGTATGGCCTTCCATTGCTGCTGCCTCCACCGCCACCCTGCGCCATGTGCCTCTGTCGTCTGCTCACGCTGCTGACGGCTTCCGCTTTTTAACCGAGGCCTGTGTTTGGCTTCCGAATACTGCTGCATCCACCGCCACCCTGCGCCATGTGTCTCTGTCGTCTGCTCATGCTGCTGACGGCTTCCGCTTTTTAACCTAGGCCTGTGTATGGCTTCCGAATACTGCTGCCTCCACCTCCACCCTGCGCCATGTGCCTCTGTCGTCTGCTCACGCTGCTGACGGCTTCCGCTTTTTAACCGAGGCCTGTGTTTGGCTTCCGAATACTGCTGCATCCACCGCCACCCTGCGCCATGTGTCTCTGTCGTCTGCTCACGCTGCTGACGGCTTCCGCTTTTTAACCTAGGCCTGTGTATGGCTTCCGAATACTGCTGCCTCCACCGCCACCCTGCGCCATGTGCCACTTTCAGGTCTCCTTACACTGTTCGTGGGTTCCATTTTGTGATAGGGTGCTGTATGGCCTTCCATTGCTGCTGCCTCCACCGCCACCCTGCGCCATGTGCCTCTGTCGTCTGCTCACGCTGCTGACGGCTTCCGCTTTTTAACCGAGGCCTGTGTTTGGCTTCCGAATACTGCTGCATCCACCGCCACCCTGCGCCATGTGTCTCTGTCGTCTGCTCACGCTGCTGACGGCTTCTGCTTTTTAACCTAGGCCTGTGTATGGCTTCCGAATACTGCTGCCTCCACCGCCACCCTGCGCCATGTGCCTCTGTCGTCTGCTCACGCTGCTGACGGCTTCCGCTTTTTAACCTAGGCCTGTGTATGGCTTCCGAATACTGCTGCCTCCACCGCCACCCTGCGCCATGTGCCTCTGTCGTCTGCTCACGCTGCTGACGGCTTCCGCTTTTTAAACTAGTCCTGTGTATGTCTTCCGAATACTGCTGCCTCCACCGCCAACCTGCGCCATATGCCACTTTCAGGTCTCCTTACACTGTTGGTGGGTTCCATTTTGTGATAGGGTGCTGTATGGCCTTCCATTGCTGCTGCCTCCACCGCCACCCTGCGCCATGTGCCTCTGTCGTCTGCTCACGCTGCTGACGGCTTCCACTTTTTAACCGAGGCCTGTGTTTGGCTTCCGAATACTGCTGCATCCACCGCCACCCTGCGCCATGTGTCTCTGTCGCCTGCTCACGCTGCTGACGGCTTCCGCTTTTTAATCTAGGCCTGTGTATGGCTTCCGAATACTGCTGCCTCCACCGCCACCCTGCGCCATGTGCCTCTGTCGTCTGCTCACGCTGCTGACGGCTTCTGCTTTTTAACCGAGGCCTGTGTTTGGCTTCCGAATACTGCTGCATCCACCGCCCGCCCACTGCTGCTGCCAGGCCCGTAATCTGTCATGGGCCCCTGTACCGCCTCCTCATGCTGCTGCCAGGTCCAGAGTGTGTCATGGGTCCCTGTACGGCCTCCCATTGCTGCTGTCTCCATCGCCACACTCTGCCATGTGCCACTTTCAGGTCTCCTCACACTGCTGGTGGGTTCCATTTTGTCATAGGGTGCTGGCAGATTACGGGCCTCCCATTGCTGCTGCCAGGCCCGTAATCTGCCATGGGCCCCTGTACCGCCTCCTCATGCTGCTGCCAGGTCCAGAGTGTCTCATGGGTCCCTGTACGGCCTCCCATTGCTGCTGTCTCCATCGCCACACTCTGCCATGTGCCACTTTCAGGTCTCCTCACACTGCTGGTGGGTTCCATTTTGTCATAGGGTGCTGTATGGCCTCCCATTGCTGCTGCCTCCACCGCCACACTGTGGCTCCACACTCTGGTTTTGGCCCCGTGACTGCCCAAATGAGTGAAGTGTGCGGTGATTCTAAGATCGACGGCACTCATCTGCATGTCATACTGACTGACAGTATTAGTTCTCTTCCCCAGCAGACTCCAAGGGCATTTAAATTAAAGGTACAGTGTTCTGCACTAATATAAAGGCTCTCTGAAGCCTAGAAACACCCTTTTTATAAGTTAAATTCGCAGCGAATATATTCGCCTCGAATCGAATTTATTCCGCGAATTCGGCGAATCAGCCGAATCGAATTTTTGAATATTTCGCTCATCTCTAATGGCAACTATGACTATGTTACTGTGGAGTTAATTGAAAACCCGACTTTAAAAGCCAGATAGGTGATACTAGCAACATACCTCTTCGTTATAACTTTCCCGGAAATAAATCTTTACTGGCTTGCGGTATCTGGCACAGTTAATACTTTTCCATGACACATTTCTGCAAACCTTTCTAGGAGATACAAATCTCAAAGAACACATCAGACATAAACTGGTGCATACGGAGACCTGCCAGATGTAAATAACAAAAATAGGATTATCTAAGCAAGTCTATAAAAAGTTAAGTAAGCAATCTTTGCTTGGCATTTCAGAAACTCACTTTGGTAGCATTAGGCTCTCTGTGTATTTAAGATTTCTTAAAGGTTGGCTTATTCCCAATTTCTGACCTCGTACATGGCTAGAATTTATATTCTACCATGTCAGTTAGGAAAAGGCGAGGACAGATTAAACTTTAATTTCCTTCTTCGCCACAAGGGATTGGGCATTTCATGACAAGGTTTCTATCATTCAGTGTAGGCCATGCATTAATCATTCATGCTGTGTTAAATATTGCTTCCCATAGTACACTCACAGGAATAGGAAACATTTTTACCACCACTGTGAGAACAGAGCTTCCTATTCAGGAAGGTGAGAACAGATGCTTTTTCCTGTCATACAGTCCTTGGCTATTTCTTGGTGATATGGCTCAGGATTAACAGGATTGTAATAAAGTGTTGCAATCAAACTGAATTAACAAAATGAGAAATATTGGGGGTTTTAAATGCTCTAATAAAATGCATTCTAGATTACCACTGTGTAGTAAAAAAAAAAATTATCCATAATAATCATCATCAACATAAAAAAAAACATTACATACGTATGACTGTTACAACTAAAAAAATAGTTACACCATGGGAGAGCAAACCCATTTTAAATCCCAACTCAGACTAACTTATTTATTTTTTATTTTTAATAAAAGGACAAAACTTTTCATGGGTTTTGATTGCTTTCTGTAGCCCCATTGGGACACTTTCCCTGTGATACCCATGCAAAAAAATGGGGTTTGAGGCAGAAAGATAAGTGAAAACATGATCATATGTTCTAACCATTCCTCACATGGCTAAAAAGTGCAATTATGTGTATCTTTGTTCCCCCTGGGGATGTTCCATTACTTCCTGACAGATAGTGATAGAATTTCTGCCCAATAGGGACACAGACAGCAATAAAAACCTGCCAGAAGCTCCAACCCTTCCCTGTTCTTTCTAAAACAAAAAAGTATTAGTTGGACTTGGGCTTTAAAGCACATGTCAGTTTTCAACAAGAGAAACAATAATCTGTGACCCCCAAACTTCTTTTTTACTATTATTATTATCATTATTATTATTATTATTATTAATAATATTACTATAAGCTGGCACTTTTCGCTGGCTGATAGCTAAAAAGAGTGGGATATTTGAGTGGAGCGTGAAAAACAGTTTTACTTTTGACTTCTGGTGATTGCTGGTGTTTATAGTTGTTTTATTTTCTTCTTTGGGTCTTGCTAAAAGCTTTTACTTTTTTAAATCACTTTTTCTGTATCTTTTTAAATAGCATTTTTTTCTTCCTTTCCTTGCCTTCCTTCAGTCTGCTAATTAAGGGGAGGGGTTAATTGGTCACAGGTGCTCCAGGTACTATATAACTTTCTATCGAGCTCACTCTGAGCTTTCTCATCCTTGAGCTTGCCTGTATTTTGCTCGCTGGACCTTTGACTAAGTGGACATTTGATAAGTGGAGTTAAAAAACGGAGTTGAAAACAGGAGATTATAACAAGAGTCTACTAACCTGTAAGTGACAACTGATATTTCCTATTAAAAATATTAATATTGTAACTGGGATAAGGAGTGCTAGCAGAGTTGAAGGTTTAATGCAGTGCACAGTGTGCCGCATGTATGCAACAATGGAGTAACATCTCCAGGAAGGATACTGCTTCAACAGATGTGAGCGGATTGCCCTTCAGGAAGCTCGTGTTAGAGATTTGGAGGAGCAAGTTGCAACACTGGGCAGAACCGACAACCTTGAAAGGGGTCTTCTGCTCCCTGAGCAGGTAGCTACTGATGTGAAGGGTGGAGGGGTTAATCAGGATTATCAGGTAGGAAGATGGGTTACTAACGCGAGAGGTAGGAGCTCACAGAAAAGGAAGGCCAGCCCTGGGTTTGTGCACCCAAACAGATTTGCCAAGTTGGGTGAAGATGTGGGGGTGGCAAGCTCAGGTGTGGCAGCCCTGGGGGTCATTGCCCACTGCCGGGAGGGCAGACCATCTGGGAGAGGTGGTGAGGGTAGTGCAGGAAGGCCTAGACAGCTGGTGGTAGTAGGGGATTCTATGACCGAATGGTTTGCTGTCTCCCTGATGCAAGGGTTCGGCATGTGGTGGACCAGGTTGATAAATTACTGGGAGGAGCTGGGCATGACCCAGCTGTCTTGGTCCATGTTAGAATCAATGACAGAATACATGGAAGGTGGAGGCTCCTTAAGAATCAATTTAATGAACTAGGCTGCAAGTTGAGGGTAAGGACCTCCAAGGTGATATCCTCTGAAATATTACCTGTGCCATGTGCAACTCAACAAAGACAGGGGGAGATTAGACAACTCAATGCATGGCTAAAGACCTGGTGTAAGAGGGAAGGATTTGGGTTTCTAGAGCACTGGGCTGACTTTTCATTGGGGTGCAACCTATATGCTAGAGATGGTTTGCACCTAAATGGAAGGGGGTCTGCTGTGCTGGGGGAGAGGTTTATGGGAAGGCTGGAGGAGTATTTAAACTAGGATCGAGGGGGGAGGAGAATTAGATTATAACAGGGTAGGCAGATCAGACAGGGGTCAATTCTTATTGGTGGGTGGAATGGAGAAAGATGGGGGGAGGGTTATGGCAGATGAGAAGGTTCCTATGTTACAAACTATCATTGAAATTGGTACCATTTGTATGAAAATAAAAAGTATGCAAGATACATGTGCACAAGGTGCCAATGAATTAAAGTGTTTTTTCACCAATGCCAGAAGTCTGCCAAGCAAAATAGGTGAGTTGGAAGCTTTGGTGTATGAACAGAACTATGATTTAATTGGTATTGCTGAATCTTGGCTTCATTCTTCACTTGACTGGTCCATTAATATTCCTGGCTATATTCTCTGTCAGAGAGACAGGGTAAAAAGGAAAGGTGGTGGTGTCTGTCTCTATGTGAGAAGTGATCTCAGAGCGAGTGTGAAAGAGGACCTAGTTGATGGAGAGTGTGAAGAGGCTGAAGCATTATGGGTGGAACTGCACACAAGGGTGCGTACTACAAAAGGTAATCATTGGAGTTTGTTATAGGCCTCCCAGTGTTAATGAACAGGCGGAGACTCAGCTCCTTGCACAGATTGAAAGGGCTGCTTAGGCTGGGACAGTGATAAAAATGGGGGGATTTTAACTACCCAGAAATTGACTGGATTAATGGTACTGCAGGAACAGTTAAAGGGCAAAAATGTATAAACCTACTACAGGACAATTTTATGGTACCGTTCATAGAGGCCCCAACTAGAAATGATGCTCTGCTGGACCTGGTAATCTCAAACCATGCAGAGCTTATTACGAATGTCCATATAAAGAACATCTGGGTAGCAGTGACCATAACATGATTTCATTAATTGTTAGCTGTAAACAACAAGCAAAAATAAAAATGCTCAATTTTAAGAGAGCTAATTTTCCAAGGCTGAGAGCTGCTCTTAGACTTGGAGGGAATATTGGCATTGATGAACACAACACAGAAATGGGAGTTCTTCAAAAAGACTGTATGTGAACACACTGCAAAATACATTCCCATGGGGAACAAGTTTAAAAGGCTAAAAATCAAACCTATGTGGTTTATGGCCAAAGTTAAAAAAGCTATAGATAATAAGAAAAGAGCTTTTATTAAATATAACAGTGAAGGAACTCTATCATCGTTTAAACATTACAATGAATATAACATAATATGTAAAAAGGAAATAAAGGCCACAAAAATTGAAAACGAATGACAGATTGGAAAGGATAGCAGGACCAACCCCAAAAAATTCTTCAAATATATTAATAGTAAAAAGATCCAGTCCGAGCATCTAGGCCCTTTACAAAATAATCTAGAGTGGGTGACTGGGGACAAAGAGAAGGCCAATTTATTAAATACCTTCTTCAGCTCTGTGTATAGAAAGGAGCACAGGGGAGCTCTTGTCCATAATGGGCATAGTATTGACACAGCTCCAGATGGCTCACAGTTGATATTATCCAGAAATATTTAGAATAAAGGTGAATAGAGCACCTGGACCGGATGGCATACACCCATGGGTCATTAAAGAATTAAGCTCTGTCATTGCAAAGCCATTGTTTCTAATTTTTAGGGTCTCTTTAATGACTGGCATAGTACCACTGGATTGACGTAAGGCCAATGTGGTGCCTATATTTAAAAAGGGGTCAAAATCTTTATCAAGTAATTATAGACTTGTTAGTTTAACATCTATAGTTGAGAAGATACTGCAAAGAGTTTAATAAAAGACCACATAGATGAGTTCTTGTGGGTAAAAAATATTTTAAGCAACAGACAGCATGGATTCACGAAAGACAGAAGTTGTCAAACAAATCTGATTTCTTTTTATGAGGAGGTGAGCAAAACCTTGGACAGAGGGGTGGCGGTGAACGTGGTATACTTGGATTTTGCAAAAGCTTTTGACACAGTTCCCCACATATGGCTAATGTGTAAGGTAAAGTCTACAGGCTTGGAAAAATATGTATGTAAATGGATAGAAAACTGGCTAAAAGATCGTATTCAGAGAGTAGTGATTAATGATTCATACTCTGAATGGTCTAGGGTTGTCATGTCAGTGGTGTACCCCATGGTTCCGTGTTGGGACCTTTACTTTTTAATATATTTATAAACAATATAGGGTCTGGGGTTAAAAATACCATTTCAGTCTTTGCAGATGACACCAAGCTGTGCAGTGGAATAACGTTCTTACAGGATGTCTCCAACTTATAAGCCGACCTCAATGCACTGTTTAATTGGGCAACTAAGTGGCAAATGGGGTTTAATGTTGATAAATGTAAGGTTATTCACTTGGGGGCTGAAAATATGCATGCATCATACATATTAGGGGGAGTACAACTGGGGGAATCAATGGTGGAGAAGGATCTGGGAGTTCTGGTAGATCATAAGCTTAACCCCTTCCCGCTGACGTCACACAAATATGCGGCCTCACAGAACTGGGCTTTTTTCCGTGGGACCACATATTTGCGTACCTGTCTTTGTGCTGGGAGTGCACCGCAGAGCGAGCTCCCAACACAGACTGGGGTATCACTGAGAGCCCGGGTCCCGTTCTAACGAGCTAACAATATAATATGGTGGGGAAGTGATATAAAAGGTAATGACTGTGAGGGAGGAGCTGGAAAAATTAAAAGTTCAGTTGTTAGGTGGAGACAAGATAGGCTTCCCTGAGTTTTCAGTGCAGTGCAAGTGCAGTTGCTCCAAGGCTTAGTAAATGAGCAGAAGCTCTGCTGACTTCCATCATCCAATCATGTGCAAGCAAAAATACTGCTTTCTTTATTTTCCTAGCACGGTTTCGAATATTCTGTAAAGTGAAACTTTACCTCGTTTACTAAGCTCTGGAGCAACTGCACTTTTTGCCCTTAGTAAATCAATCCCATTTTGTCTGGCATAACACTGAACTGGACAGCCCAAATAACACAAAGATGTTTGAATGTCTCATCTCTTAAATGATCTGTTACTGGTTGCTTTGGGTTGTTATGAATAAGCATAAAAACATTATTAAATAACATTATTAATAATAATAACAATTGTAATATTATTTTAATGCACCTTTCTTTGCATCTTTATTATAAAAATACTGATTAAATAAAATTCCATCTATTGCTGATAAATGGAAAAAAAGTGTCTTTTTGTATTTTTTAGATTAAACATCAGTAGATCATATATAAATTAAGTGCACTGACAGGCACACGGTCAAGCTAACTAAAAACCCAATATAAACTGAATTCTGTTCTGGAAGAGGAGAAGAATGTTATGTAAGATGAAAGTTTGGTTTTTCTTCCCTTATTTTTCTTTGTATCTGCATCATATACAGCCCCTTGTAACCTTTTCAGCTTTGTTTTCCTGCAGTTTGCACTTGAGACAGTTGCCTCCCTTTATATCCTGCAGCTTTTTGTTCTAGTCACTTTCACTTTTTCAAAATAAAACTGTATCCCGGGGGCCAGATCCAGACAATTTCTAACCATAACAATTTTGAGATGTGTATATCTATTAGTTAATTATCTATCTATCTATCTATCTATCTATCTATCTATCTATCTATCTATCTATCTCTACTGCAACTTGAATTTTGTAAATCAAAGGTACAAATACAAAATATAAAATAATTAATAACACAAACACAAAGATGTAATACCTGCTAGGTTTTCCTTACTTTATTAAATTAGGTTGAATTACTAAAGAAGCAGAAGGAGTAGTTATTTAGCTAAGTGAATGTGTTCACATTGAATGCCCTATCATGTGAAGGGGAATAAAAACAGGATTTTGCCTTGCACCTGGTTGGATCACTGGAGCCAACAAATCTACTGTGTGCTTTATTTGTCTCTATTTTTCTAAAAAAAAATCTGTCCCAACAAGAGTTTTTTTATGTCAGGAATAGTTTGATTATTTTTCACTGACTTTGTATTAGCTAACTTAGTTACTGCAATGTTTTCCAGTTATAAGAACTTAATAAAATTACCAAACCTGTGAGCTTACCACACTTGCCACCAAATACATGTGAGCTTTGGAAAACTAGTAATTTGTGCTAGAGATTATGTATATAGTCCTACAGAACAGACAGTACACAGTCCACATGTGTTTATCTGCTGGTTCTCTGCTAACAGGAAACAGGAACGTTATTATATAGAAAAGACATAGAGTTTATCCTGGATGCAACTACAAACTTATAAACACTGCCATCTACTGGTAGACTAATATATCTTTGCTGAATACTGATGCTGATGTAGTTGTTGTAAAACTAGTATAGATAGTTGTAAAACTAGTGTACAGTGTATTCCAACATTTAGAGATGAGTGAATAATGAAAAAAATGTTCCACTGACCATCATCCATCTTTAGTCCATTTGGGTTCCAAGTTAGATTTACAAAGCAGTATTTTTTTCTTCTTTTTTGTTAAAGTGTATGCACAGGCAAAATTTTTTTTTTTTTAATTGAATGGGGAAGCGATAAGACCTCTGTCAAGTTTTTATTGCTGTCTGTGTTCCTGCTGAGTTGGTTCATCCAGGTAACCATTGTTGCCAAGTCATGAGGAGATTTTTGTTCCTGTTCCAGCACAGGGAGTGAAGTGAAATCTCCCCAAAAGTACAAATACAGCAAAAATAGCCTAAAAGTGATAAAACAGTATTAACCCCAAAAGCAAACATGTATTATATTGCAGCTTACCATATCTTGGCTGAATGAGTTTCTTTTTTTAGGTGTTCTGTTTACATCTGATGCTCCAGCCAGTAAGTTGTTTTTTAACAGAACAAACTCTCTTGTAGTTACACTGATGAGACAAACCATTTAACACGGACAGGGGTGCCTAACATGATCAGTTTTATTTATTTATGTAAAACCTTTATCCTAACAGGAACAAAACTCTTTGCTGTAACTGCGTATAAAGTGTTAGCTGGAGTTTGGCTGATAATGCTGCTGTCTAAATCTGCCCCCTGTGCTTATTTGTCCAGAACGGGGGCACTCTAATACAGGCTGTGTGTTACTGGTCAGATCACCGGGTGAAAACACAGGGGGGAAAAAGCCTAAACAAAGAAAACAAATCAGCAACCACATCTAATGATTGGTAAACTGCAATCCCCTCCCTCCTAGATTGTACGCTCCAAGGAGCAGGTCCCTCGCACCCCTTGTGTATTGTATTGTATTGTTACTGTGCTGTCTCGTGTACTGTCTCCCATTATAATGTACAGCGCTGAGCAAACTGTTGGCGCTATATAAATACTGCATAATAATAATAATATATTTCATAGTCCAGGCTAGAACTAACTAAGATTAAAACTGCTCCCACCTACCTTCTAACTCCTATGCTAACTACCCTGTAGATTAGAAGGAAGTTGCTTATAAATACCTATACTCAGGGCACTCTGGTCCACTCATGTGATCTTCTCCCATTGGCCAGCTTTAGAGGAGAGGAGGGACAGCCAACAATGGATGCCTCATAGTAAGCCAATGGGTGATGACACTACCAAGGCATTCCATCCATTGTCAGCGCTCTCCTCTCCTCCCTGAAGCCAGCTGCTGTGGAGATTCTGTGACTGTACCAGAGCACTCTGAGAATAAATAATTATATGCATCTTCATTCCACAGGGTAGTTAGTATAGACGTTTGATGGTGGTTAAGATCCATTCTAAGTATAGTTAGTTATACCCAGGACTTCTACTTTAAAGCAGTAGTAAATTGCTGCTTTTCATTAAAAAAAAAAAAAATCCCATGCAAGGGGATGGCATAATGTGCTGATAAGCATCACATACTAGCGCATTATGATTTACTTACCTTAGAATGGAGCCCTCCAGCAGTGCGCTATCACTACTGACAGGGCTTCCATCTTCCCCCGGTCTTCCTTCTGGGTTTGCAGGCTCTGGTCCTTTGAATGCCAGAGCCATAATGACGTCATTCCTGTGCATGCGCATGGGAGTCACTGTTTACGGCACGCAGCTCAGAGCACATGTGCCGTAAACGTCACTGGCTGCACCCATTGTGAATATGTCCTAAAGACTGTAAATTTAGGAGATATTTAATACACCTGCAGATGAGCCTTATTTTAGGCTTACTTTTACGTACAACTTCAAAAACGGAATTTACTACCCTAATCTGTAAAAAAACTTTAAAAAAAAAAGTTTTTGCCTTCACATACACTTTAAAAATAAAACAAATCCACATTTGAGGCTCTTTCATCAAAATAAACCAACCAGACATTCCACAATATATTCATTTAGTGTAACTCTAAAATCTCCTGTTACTTTTGGATTTAAGTGACTATAATGTAATTGGGACTTCTCTGCTGGAACGTGCCAGAATTATGGTTCAGAGTTACACTGATTCTGTAGATTTTGTAATTATAAGGATTGAAAACACTAAGAATTAACAGTGTAGAGTCAAAAAAAAAGAAAAAAAAAGACAAATAGAAAAAGCTTGGGGGTGACTGATTTATCCTCAATTTTGATTTGACAGATAAATTCACTTTATGGAGATGAAAAAACTTTTAAAAAATTTGCCCTGTCTGCGGATCTGAATTATGCTCATCATGGTTGTCTTCCTTGATTGACTGTTCATCTGTCCAGTATGTTCATCTCTATTGATAGCATATGAATCAGATTTGATTCTCTTGCTGGTGCTGCTACTAAGGAAGAATTGCTGGGCACAATAGAGTAGGAAACAGGACATCTTACAGGTTTTATGTTGCTCATTTAACTCTTGATTTATGGCCTAAGGTTTTTCTTCGCCTTATTACTTTGCTGCTTGATAGAACAAGACCTCCAGATTTCCATTCCTTTTAACATGTGCATCAATGAGAAGTGGTGGCAAAAAAACTGTACAATATTGTCACTGAAGGGAGAGCTGGTGGATAAGCACAGAGGGAAAATTGTGGTGATAGATAGTAAAATCATCTAATTATTCTGAGCAGATGGTGCAGACCTTCCAGACACCCACTGGAGTGGATTCAACTGTGTTGCACTGAAAGTGTCTGCTTTAAGCCATTGTTCTTAAATCCCCATTTGGATTTAAGTGCTAGAAATGGAAAATAAATTACATTTTTGGAAAGATTAAAAAGTGTATTAGATATCTTGTTGGCATGTTAAAATGTTTTGCAGATCAGCGAAACTTTAGAAAAGCAAAATAAAGCATGGAATCTTGGAGGTACATTTAGTGTGAATGTATTGAAATGCACCTAAGCAGTGTCAAATGGCATATGTATATATTGTATTATGTCATTTGTATTATATTCAGTAATAATGGAAACAACACCTTTTTTCTTTATGATTTTGTAGCACCTCTTTATGCGTGTTACATTTGCTTTAGCCTCAGAAGTGACTGGAGTGGGATTTTCTTAATTCATAATAATAATGTTGTGCTATTTTATCTAGTTAAATGAATATTACTATTTCTAACATTATTTTATATATTATCATTATTATACAGTATTTATAAAGCACCAACAGTTCGCTCAGCGCTGTACATTACAATGGGAGACAATACATGAGACAGTACAATAATAATACAATGCGATACACGAGGGGTTTGAGGGCCCTGCTCCTTGGAGCTTACAATCTAGGAGGGAGGGGATAGTGGTACAGGAGGAAAAGCTGTGGGGGATGGAGTGGTAGGAAGAATGGAGCAGATCGGCAATTAGCAGGGGGCGGGGTAGGCTTCCCTGAAGAGGTGGCTTTTCAGGGTGCGCCTAAAGGAGAGGAGAGTAGGTGATAGTCTGATGGATTGGGGTAGGGAGTTCCAGAGGACGGGTGATGCCCTGGAGAAGTCCTGGAGGTGGGCATGGGAGGAGGAGACTAGGGAACTAGAGAGGAGGTCTTGTGAGGAGCGGAGAGTGCGTTTTGGGTGGTATTTGGATATTAGGTCGGTGATGTAGTTTGGGGCAGTATTATGAATAGCTTTGTACGTCAATGTTAATATTTTGAATTTGATCCGTTGGGCAATCGGAAGCCAGTGGAGGAATTGGCATAGGGGGTGGCGGAAACGGAGCGGTTGGTAAGGTGGATAAGTCTGGCTGCCGTATTCAGGATCGACTGAAGTAGGGATAGCCATATATGTTAAATAATACATGTTTTAAAAACAAGCTGGTATATGCTGTATTTACTTTAATGTAAATGTGAACAAGTATGCCATCATTAAAATGGGGTATATAATACAAGGCTTATATTTCTTATGTATTTCATTTAGGATTACAACCACTGCTGCTTGTA